>NC_083368.1:1335000-1362500 GCF_030254825.1 Meriones unguiculatus | reverse complement strand
GTATTCGTAATTGAGCGAGTGACACACATGTGATTCAGTTTACAAAGTAGTGCTTTTCATTTACTTTCTTTCATTGGAAACTTGTTCCTGGTAGGAACAAGTTAGGGTTAGGGTTAGGGTTAGGGTTAGGGTTAGGTTAGGGCTGGGTAAGGGATAGGATTAGCGTTAGGGTTAGGGTTAGGGTTAGGTTTAGGGCTTAGGGTTAGAGGTTAGGGTTAGGGTTAGGGTTAGGGCCTTAGGGTTAGGGTTAGGGTTAGGGTTATATCACTTTTCAGTTTTCCTGTTATAATAATTGAACAGGCGACACGTATGTGAATTTGTTTACAAAGTTGTGCTTTGCGTTTCTGTTCTTTCGATGGAAACATGTTCCTGTGCTGTACAGTGTGTTATATCACTTTTCAGTTTTCCTCTTATAATAATTGAACAGGCGACACGTATGTCATTTAGTTTACAAAGTTGTGCTTTCCATTTCTGTTCTTTCTTTGGAAACTTGTTTCTGTGCCATACAGTGTGAGATAACACTTTTCGGTTTCCCTGTATTCCTAATTGAGCGAGCGACACACATGTGATTTTGTTTACACAGTAGTGCTTTGGGTTTCTGTTCTTCTTGGAAACTTGTTTCTGTGCTGTACAGTGTGATATATCACTTTTCAGTTTTCCTGTTGTAATAATTGAACGGGCGACACGTATGTGATTTAGTTTACAAAGTTGTGCTTTGCTTTTCTGTTCTTTCGATGGAAACTAGTTTCTGTGCCATACAGTGCGAGATAACACTTTTCGCTTTTCCTGTATTCCTAATTCAGCGAGTGACACACATGTGATTCACTTTACAAAGTAGTGCTTTTCATTTACGTTCTTTCGTTGGAAACTTGTTCCTGTTAGGAACAAGTTAGGGTTAGGGTTAGGGTTAGGGTTAGGGTTAGGGTTAGGGTTAGGTTAGGGCTGGGTAAGGGATAGGGTTAGCGTTAGGGTTAGGGTTATGGTTAGGGGTTAGGGTTAGGGTTAGGGTTAGGGTTAGGTTTAGGGTTAGGGTTAGGGCCTTAGGATTAGGGTTAGGGTTAGGGTTATATCACTTTTCAGTTTTCCTGTTATAATATTTGAACAGGCGACACATATGTGAATTAGTTTACAAATTTGTGCTTAGCGTTTCTGTACTTTCAATGGAAACTTGTTTCTGTGCCGTACAGTGCGACATAACACTTTTCAGTTTTCCTGTATTCCTAATTGAGCGAGCAACACACAGGTGATTCTGTTTAAAAGTAGTGCTTTGCTTTTCTGTTCTTTCGTTGGAAAGTTGTTCTTGTGCTGTACAGTGAGATATATTACTGTTCAGTTTTCCTGTATTCCTAATGGAGCGAGCGACACACATGTGATTTAGTTTACAAATTAGTGATTTTCTTTTTTATTCTTTCATTTGAAACTTGTTCCTGTGCTGTACAATGTGATATATCACTTTTCAGTTTTCCTGTTATAACAATTGAACAGGCGACACGTATGTGAATTAGTTTACAAAGTTGTGCTTTGCGTTTCTGTTCTTTCGATGGAAACATGTTCCTGTGCTGTACAGTGTGTTATATCACTTTTCAGTTTTCCTCTTATAATAATTGAACAGGCGACACGTATGTCATTTAGTTTAGAAAGGTGTGCTTTGCGTTTCTGTTCTTTCTTTGGAAACTTGTTTCTGTGCCATACAGTGTGATATAACAATTTTCGGTTTCCATGTATTCCTAATTGAGCAAGCGACACACATGTGATTTAGTTTACAAAGTAGTGCTTTGGGTTTCTGTTCTTCTTGGAAACTTGTTTCTGTGCTGTACAGTGTGATATATCACTTTTCAGTTTTCCTGTTATAATAATTGAACGGGCGACACGTATGTGATTTAGTTTATAAAGTTGTGCTTTGCTTTTCTGTTCTTTCGATGGAAACTAGTTTCTGTGCCATACAGTGCGAGATAACACTTTTCGGTTTTCCTGTATTCCTAATTGAGCGAGTGACACACATGTGATTCACTTTACAAAGTAGTGCTTTTCATTTACGTTCTTGCGTTGGAAACTTGTTCCTGTTAGGAACAAGTTAGGGTTAGGGTTAGGATTAGGGTTAGGGTTAGGGTTAGGGTTAGGGTTAGGGTTAGGGTTAGGTTAGGGCTGGGTAAGGGATAGGGTTAGCGTTAGTGTTAGGGTTAGGGATAGGGTTAGGGTTAGGGTTAGGGTTAGGGGTTAGGGTTAGGGTTAGGGTTAGGGTTAGGGTTATATCACTTTTCAGTTTTCCTGTTATAATAATTGAACACGCAACACATATGTGAATTAGTTTACAAAGTTGTGCTTTGCGTTTCTGTTCTTTCAATGGAAACTTGTTTCTGTGCCGTACAGTGCGAGATAACACTTTTCAGTTTTCCTGTATTCCTAATTGAGCGAGCGACACACAGGTGATTCTGTTTAAAAGTATTGCTTTGCTTTTCTGTTCTTTCGTTGGAAACTTGTTCTTGTGCTGTACAGTGAGATATATTACTGTTCAGTTTTCCTGTAATCCTAATGGAGCGAGCGACACACATGTGATTTAGTTTACAAATTAGTGATTTTCTTTTTTGTTCTTTCATTTGAAACTTGTTCCTGTGCTGTACAATGTGATATATCACTTTTCAGTTTTCCTGTTACAATAATTGAACAGGCGAAACATATGTGAATTAGTTTACAAAGTTGTGCTTTGCGTTTCTGTTCTTTCGATGGAAACATGTTCCTGTGCTGTACAGTGTGTTATATCACTTTTCAGTTTTCCTCTTATAATAATTGAACAGGCGACACGTGTGTCATTTAGTTTACAAAGTTGTGCTTTGCGTTTCTGTTCTTTCTTTGAAAACTTGTTTCTGTGCTATACAGTGTGAGATAACACTTTTCGGTTTCCCTGTATTCCTAATTGAGCGAGCGACACACATGTGATTTAGTTTACAAAGTAGTGCTTTGGGTTTCTGTTCTTCTTGGAAAATTATTTCTGTGCTGTACAGTGTGATATATCACTTTTCAGTTTTCCTGTTGTAATAATTGAACGGGCGACACGTATGTGATTTAGTTTACAAAGTTGTGCTTTGCTTTTCTGTTCGTTCGATGGAAACTAGTTTCTGTGCGGTACAGTGCGAGATAACACTTTTCAGTTTTCCTGTATTCCTAATTCAGCGAGTGACACACATGTGATTCAGTTTACAAAGTAGTGCTTTTCATTTACGTTCTTTCGTTGGAAACTTGTTCCTGGAACAAGTTAGGTTTAGGGTTAGGGTTAGGGTTAGGGTTAGGGTTAGGGTTAGGGTTAGGTTAGGGCTGGGTAAGGGATAGGGTTAGCGTTAGGGTTAGGGTTAGGGTTAGGGTTAGGGTTAGGTTAGGGCTGGGTAAGGGATAGGGTTAGCGTTAGGGTTAGGGTTAGGGGTTAGGGTTAGGGTTAGGGTTAGGGTTAGGGGTTAGGGTTAGGGTTAGGGTTAGGGCCTTAGGGTTAGGGTTAGGGTTAGGTTTATATCACTTTTCAATTTTCCTGTTATAATAATTGAACAGGCGACACATATGTGAATTAGTTTACAAAGTTGTGCTTTGCGTTTCTGTTCTTTCAAATGGAAACTTGTTTCTGTGCCGTACAGTGCGAGATAACACTTTTCAGTTTTCCTGTATTCCTAATTGAGCGAGCGACACACAGGTGATTCTGATTAAAAGTAGTGCTTTGCTTTTCTGTTCTTTCGTTGGAAACTTGTTCTTGTGCTGTATAGTGAGATATATTACTTTTCAGTTTTCCTGTATTCCTAATGGAGCGAGCGACACATATGTGATTTACTTTACAAATTAGTGATTTTCTTTTTTGTTCTTTCATTTGAAACTTGTTCCTGTGCTGTACAATGTGATATATCACTTTTCAGTTTTCCTGTTATAATAATTGAACAGGTGACACATATGTGAATTAGTTTACAAAGTTGTGCTTTGCGTTTCTGTTCTTTCGATGGAAACATGTTCCTGTGCTGTACAGTGTGTTATATCACTTTTCAGTTTTCCTCTTATAATAATTGAACAGGCGACACGTATGTCATTCAGTTTACAATGTTGTGCTTTCCGTTTCTGTTCTTTCTTTGGAAACTTGTTTCTGTGCCATACAGTGTGAGATAACACTTTTCGGTTTCCCTGTATTCCTAATTGAGCGAGCGACACACATGTGATTTAGTTTACAAAGTAGTGCTTTGGCTTTCTGTACTTCTTGGAAAATTGTTTCTGTGCTGTACAGTGTGATATATCACTTTTCAGTTTTCCTGTTGTAATAATTGAACGGGCGACACGTATGTGATTTAGTTTACAAAGTTGTGCTTTGCGTTTCTGTTCTTTCGATGGAAACATGTTCCTGTGCTGTACAGTGTGTTATATCACTTTTCAGTTTTCCTCTTATAATAATTGAACAGGCGACACGTATGTCATTTAGTTTACAAAGTTGTGCTTTGCGTTTCTGTTCTTTCTTTGGAAACTTGTTTCTGTGCCATACAGTGTGAGATAACACTTTCTGGTTTCCCTGTATTCCTAACTGAGCGAGCGACACACATGTGATTTAGTTTACAAAGTAGTGCTTTGGGTTTCTGTTCTTCTTGGAAACTTGTTTCTGTGCTGTACAGTGTGATATATCACTTTTCAGTTTTCATGTTGTAATAATTGAACGGGCGACACGTATGTGATTTAGTTTACAAAGTTGTGCTTTGCTTTTCTGTTCTTTCGATGGAAACTAGTTTCTGTGCCGTAGAGTGCGAGATAACACTTTTCGGTTTTCCTGTATTCCTAATTGAGCGAGTGACACACATGTGATTCAGTTTACAAAGTAGTGCTTTTCATTTACGTTCTTTCGTTGGAAACTTGTTCCTGTTAGGAACAAGTTAGGGTTAGGGTTAGGGTTAGGGTTAGGGTTAGGGTTAGTGTTAGGGCCTTAGGGTTAGGGTTAGGGTTAGGGTTATATCACTTTTCAGTTTTCCTGTTTTAATAATTGAACAGGCGACACATATGTGAATTAGTTTACAAAGTTGTGCTTTGCGTTTCTGTTCTTTCAATGGAAAGTTGTTTCTGTGCCGTACAGTGCGAGATAACACTTTTCAGTTTTCCTGTATTCCTAATTGAGCGAGCGACACACAGGTGATTCTGTTTAAAAGTAGTGCTTTGCTTTTCTGTTCTTTCGTTGGAAACTTGTTCTTGTGCTGTACAGTGAGATATATTACTGTTCAGTTTTCCTGTATTCCTATTGGAGCGAGCGACACACATGTGATTTAGTTTACAAATTAGTGATTTTCTTTTTTGTTCTTTCATTTGAAACTTGTTCCTGTGCTGTACAATGTGATATATCACTTTTCAGTTTTCCTGTTATAATAATTGAACAGGCGACACGTATGTGAATTAGTTTACAAAGTTGTGCTTTGCGTTTCTGTCCTTTCGATGGAAACATGTTCCTGTGCTGTACAGTATGTTATATCACTTTTCAATTTTCCTCTTATAATAATTTAACAGGCGACACATATGTCATTTACTTTACAAAGTTGTGCTTTCCGTTTCTGTTCTTTCTTTGGAAACTTGTTTCTGTGCCATACAGTGTGAGATAACAGTTTTCGGTTTCCCTGTATTCCTAATTGAGCGAGCGACACACATGTCATTTAGTTTACAAAGTAGTGCTTTGGGTTTCTGTTCTTCTTGGAAAATTGTTTCTGTGCTGTACACTGTGATATATCACTTTTCAGTTTTCCTGTTGTAATAATTGAACTTGCGACACGTATATGATTTAGTTTACAAAGTTGTGCTTTGCTTTTCTGTTCTTTCGATGGAAACTAGTTTCTGTGCCGTACAGTGCGAGATAACACTTTTCGGTTTTCCTGTATTCCTAATTTTGAGAGTGACACACATGTGATTCACTTTACAAAGTAGTGCTTTTCATTTACGTTCTTTCGTTGGAAACTTGTTCCTGTTAGGAACAAGTTATTGTTAGGGTTAGGGTTAGGGTTAGGGTTAGGGTTAGGGTTAGGGTTAGGGTTAGGGTTGGGGTTAGGTTAGGGCTGGGTAAGGGATAGGGTTAGCGTTAGGGTTAGGGTTAGGGTTAGGTTTAGGGTTAGGGTTAGGGTTAGGGTTAGGGTTATATCACTTTTCAGTTTTCCTGTTATAATAATTGAACAGGCGACACGTATGTGAATTAGTTTACAAAGTTGTGCTTTGCGTTTCTGTTCTTTCAATGGAAACTTGTTTCTGTGCCGTACAGTGCGAGATAACACTTTTCAGTTTTCCTGTATTCGTAATTGAGCGAGCGACACACAGGTGATTCTGTTTAAAAGTAGTGCTTTGCTTTTCTGTTCTTTCGTTGGAAACTTGTTCTTGTGCTGTACAGTGAGATATATTACTGTTCAGTTTTCCTGTATTCCTAATGGAGCTAGCGACACACATGTGATTTAGTTGACAAATTAGTGATTTTCTTTTTTGTTCTTTCATTTGAAACTTGTTTCTGTGCTGTACAATGTGATATATCACTTTTCAGTTTTCCTGTTATAATAATTGAACAGGCGACACGTATGTGAATTAGTTTACAAAGTTGTGCTTTCAGTTTCTGTTCTTTCGATGGAAACATGTTCCTGTGTTGTACAGTGTATTATATCACTTTTCAGTTTTCCTCTTATAATAATTGAACAGGCGACACGTATGTCATTTAGTTTACAAAGTTGTGCTTTCCGTTTCTGTTCTTTCTTTGGAAACTTGTTTCTGTGTCATACAGTGTGAGATAACACTTTCCGGTTTCCCTGTATTCCTAATTAAGCGAGCGACACACATGTGATTCAGTTTACAAAGTAGTGCTTTTCATTTACGTTCTTTCGTTGGAAACTTGTTCCTGTTAGGAACAAGTTAGGGTTAGGGTTAGTGTTAGGGTTAGGTTTAGGGTTAGGTTAGGGCTGGGTAAGGGATAAGGTTAGCGTTAGGGTTAGGGTTAGGGTTAGGGTTAGGGTTAGGTTTAGGGTTAGGCTTAGGGTTAGGGCCTTAGGGTTAGGGTTAGGGTTAGGGTTATATCACTTTTCAGTTTTCCTGTTATAATAATTGAATAGGCGACACATATGTGACTTAGTTTACAAAGTTGTGCTTTGCGTTTCTGTTCTTTCGATGGAAACATGTTCCTGTGCTGTACAATGTGATATATCACTTTTCAGTTTTCCTGTTATAATAATTGAAAAGGCAACACGTATGTGAATTAGTTTACAAAGTTGTGCTTTGCGTTTCTGTTCTTTCGATGGAAACATGTTCCTGTGCTGTACAGTGTATTATATCACTTTTCAGTTTTCCTCTTATAATAATTGAACAGGCGACACGTATGTCATTTAGTTTACAAAGTTGTGCTTTCCGTTTCTGTTCTTTCTTTGGAAACTTGTTTCTGTGTCATACAGTGTGAGATAACACTTTTCGGTTTCCCTGTATTCCTAACTGAGCGAGCGACACACATGTGATTTAGTTTACAAAGTAGTGCTTTGGGTTTCTGTTCTTCTTGGAAACTTGTTTCTGTGCTGTACAGTGTGATATATCACTTTTCAGTTTTCCTGTTGTAATAATTGAACGGGCGACACGTATGTGATTTAGTTTACAAAGTTGTGCTTTGCTCTTCTGTTCTTTCGATGGAAACTAGTTTCTGTCCCGTACAGTGCGAGATAACACTTTTCGGTTTTCCTGTATTCCTAATTGAGCGAGTGACACACATGTGATTCTGTTTACAAAGTAGTGCTTTTCATTTAAGTTCTTTCGTTGGAAACTTGTTCCTGTTAGGAACAAGTTAGGGTTAGGGTTAGTGTTAGGGTTAGGGTTAGGTTAGGGCTGTGTAAGGGATAGGGTTAGCGTTGGGGTTAGGTTTAGGGTTAGGGTTAGGGCCTTAGGGTTAGGGTTAGGGTTAGGGTTATATCACTTTTCAGTTTTCCTGTTATAATAATTGAACAGGCGACATGTATGTCATTTAGTTTACAAAGTTGTGCTTTGCGTTTCTCTTCTTTCAATGGAAAGTTGTTTCTGTGCCGTACAGTGCGAGATAACACTTTTCAGTTTTCCTGTATTCCTAATTGAGCGAGCGACACACAGGTGATTCTGTTTAAAAGTAGTGCTTTGCTTTTCTGTTCTTTCATTGGAAACTTGTTCTTGTGCTGTACAGTGAGATATATTACTGTTCAGTTTTCCTGTATTCCTAATGGAGCGAGCGACACACATGTGATTTAGTTTACAAATTAGTGATTTTCTTTTTTATTCTTTCATTTGAAACTTGTTCCTGTGCTGTACAATGTGATATATCACTTTTCAGTTTTCCTGTTATAATAATTGAACAGGCGTCACGTATGTGAATTAGTTTACAAAGTTGTGCTTTGCGTTTTTGTTCTTTCGATGGAAACATGTTCCTGTGCTGTACAGTGTGTTATATCACTTTTCAGTTTTCCTCTTATAATAATTCAACAGGCAACACGTATGTCATTTGGTTTACAAAGGTGTGCTTTGCGTTCCTGTTCTTTCTTTGGAAACTTGTTTCTGTGCCATACAGTGTGAGATAACAATTTCCGGTTTCCCTGTATTCCTAATTGAGCAAGCGACACACATGTGATTTAGTTTACAAAGTAGTGCTTTGGGTTTCTGTTCTTCTTGGAAACGTGTTTCTGTGCTGTACAGTGGGATATATCACTTTTCAGTTTTCCTGTTGTAATAATTGAACGGGCGACACGTATGTGATTTAGTTTACAAAGTTGGGCTTTGCTTTTCTGTTCTTTCGATGGAAACTTGTTTCTGTGCCATACAGTGCGAGATAACACTTTTCGGTTTTCCTGTATTCCTAATTGAGAGAGTGACACACATGTGATTCACTTTACAAAGTAGTGCTTTTCATTTACGTTCTTTCGTTGGAAACTTGTTCCTGTTAGGAACAAGTTAGGGTTAGGGTTAGGGTTAGGGTTAGGGTTAGGCTTGGGGTTAGGTTAGGGCTGGGTAAGGGATAGGGTTAGCGTTAGGGTTAGGGTTAGGGTTAGGGTTACGGTTAGGGTTAGGGTTAGGGCCTTAGGGTTAGGGTTAGGGTTAGGGTTAGGGCCTTAGGGTTAGGGTTAGGGTTAGGGTTATATAACTTTTCAGTTTTCCTGTTATAATAACTGAACAGGCGACACGTATGTCATTTAGTTTACAAAGTTGTGCTTTCCGTTTCTATTCTTTCTTTGGAAAATTGTTTCTGTGCCATACAGTGTGAGATAACACTTTCCGGTTTCCCTGTATTCCTAATTGAGCGAGCGACACACAGGTGATTCAGTTTACAAAGTAGTGCTTTTCATTTAAGTTCTTTCGTTGGAAACTTGTTCCTGTTAGGAACAAGTTAGGGTTAGGGTTAGGGTTAGGGTTAGGGCCTTAGGGTTAGGGTTAGGGTTATATCACTTTTCAGTTTTCCTGTTATAATAATTGAACAGGCGACACGTATGTCATTTAGTTTACAAAGTTGTGCTTTGCGTTTCTGTTCTTTCAATGGAAAGTTGTTTCTGTGCCGTACAGTGCGAGATAACACTTTTCAGTTTTCCTGTATTCCTAATTGAGCGAGCGACACACAGGTGATTCTGTTTAAAAGTAGTGCTTTGCTTTTCTGTTCTTTCATTGGAAACTTGTTCTTGTGCTGTACAGTGAGATATATTACTGTTCAGTTTTCCTGTATTCCTAATGGAGCGAGTGACACACATGTGATTTAGTTTACAAATTAGTGATTTTCTTTTTTATTCTTTCATTTGAAACTTGTTCCTGTGCTGTACAATGTGATATATCACTTTTCAGTTTTCCTGTTATAATAATTGAACAGGCGTCACGTATGTGAATTAGTTTATAAAGTTGGGCTTTGCTTTTCTGTTCTTTCGATGGAAACTAGTTTCTGTGCCATACAGTGCGAGATAACACTTTTCGGTTTTCCTGTATTCCTAATTGAGAGAGTGACACACATGTGATTCACTTTACAAAGTAGTGCTTTTCATTTACGTTCTTTCGTTGGAAACTTGTTCCTGTTAGGAACAAGTTAGGGTTAGGGTTAGGGTTAGGGTTAGGGTTAGTGTTGGGGTTATGTTAGGGCTGGGTAAGGGATAGGGTTAGCGTTAGGGTTAGGGTTAGGGTTAGGGTTAGGGTTAGGGGTTAGGGTTAGGGTTAGGGTTAGGGTTAGGGCCTTAGGGTTAGGGTTAGGGTTAGGGTTATATAACTTTTCAGTTTTCCTGTTATAATAATTGAACAGGCGACACGTATGTCATTTCGTTTACAAAGTTTTGCTTTCCGTTTCTGTTCTTTCTTTGGAAAATTGTTTCTGTGCCATACAGTGTGAGATAACACTTTCCGGTTTCCCTGTATTCCTAATTGAGCGAGCGACACACAGGTGATTCTGTTTAAAAGTAGTGCTTTGCTTTTCTGTTCTTTCGTTGGAAACTTGTTCTTGTGCTGTACAGTGAGATATATTACTGTTCAGTTTTCCTGTATTCCTAATGGAGCGAGCGACACACATGTGATTTAGTTTACAAATTAGGGATTTTCTTTTTTGTTCTTTCATTTGAAACTTGTTCCTGTGCTGTACAATGTGATATATCACTTTTCAGTTTTCCTGTTATAATAAGTGAACAGGCGACACGTATGTGAATTAGTTTACAAATTTGTGCTTTGCGTTTCTGTTCTTTCGATGGAAACATGTTCCTGTGCTGTACAGTGTGTTATATCACTTTTCAATTTTCCTCTTATAATAATTGAACAGGCGACACATATGTCATTTAGTTTACAAGGTTGTGCTTTCCCTTTCTGTTCTTTTTTGGAAACTTGTTTCTGTGCCATACAGTGTGAGATAACAGTTTTCGGTTTCCCTGTATTCCTAATTGAGCGAGCGACACACATGTGATTTAGTTTACAAAGTAGTGCTTTGGGTTTCTGTTCTTCTTGGAAACTTGTATCTGTCATGTACAGTGTGATATATCACTT
The DNA here is from genome assembly GCF_030254825.1 of Meriones unguiculatus. Lineage (NCBI taxonomy): Eukaryota > Metazoa > Chordata > Mammalia > Rodentia > Muridae > Meriones > Meriones unguiculatus. The sequence goes on along the minus strand of NC_083368.1, from coordinate 1,351,520 downwards.
TTCAGTTTTCCTGTTGTAATAATTGAACGGGCGACACGTATGTGATTTAGTTTACAAAGTTGTGCTTTGCTTTTCTGTTTTTTCGATGGAAACTAGTTTCTGTGCCGTACAGTGCGAGATAACACTTTTCGGTTTTCCTGTATTCCTAATTTTGAGAGTGACACACATGTGATTCACTTTACAAAGTAGTGCTTTTCATTTACGTTCTTTCGTTGGAAACTTGTTCCTGTTAGGAACAAGTTAGTGTTAGGGTTAGGGTTAGGGTTAGGGTTAGGGTTAGGGTTAGGGTTAGGGTTGGGGTTAGGTTAGGGCTGGGTAAGGGATAGGGTTAGCGTTAGGGTTAGGGTTAGGGTTAGGGTTAGGGTTAGGGTTAGGGGTTAGGGTTAGGGTTAGGGCCTTAGGGTTAGGGTTAGGGTTAGGGTTAGGGTTAGGGTTAGGGCCTTAGGGTTAGGGTTAGGGTTAGGGTTATATCACTTTTCAGTTTTCCTGTTATAATAATTGAACAGGCGACACGTATGTGAATTAGTTTACAAAGTTGTGCTTTGCGTTTCTGTTCTTTCAATGGAAACTTGTTTCTGTGCCGTACAGTGCGAGATAACACTTTTCAGTTTTCCTGTATTCCTAATTGAGCGAGCGACACACAGGTGATTGTTGTTTAAAAGTAGTGCTTTGCTTTTCTGTTCTTTCATTGCAAACTTGTTCTAATGCTGTACAGTGAGATATATTACTGTTCAGTTTTCCTGTATTCCTAATGGAGCGAGCGACACACATGTGATTTAGTTGACAAATTAGTGATTTTCTTTTTTGTTCTTTCATTTGAAACTTGTTTCTGTGCTGTACAATGTGATATATCACTTTTCAGTTTTCCTGTTATAATAATTGAACAGGCGACTCTTATGTGAATTAGTTTACAAAGTTGTGCTTTGCGTTTCTGTTCTTTCGATGGAAACATGTTCCTGTGCTGTACAGTGTGTTATATCACTTTTCAGTTTTCCTCTTATAATAATTGAACAGGAGACACGTATGTCATTTAGTTTACAAAGTTGTGCTTTCCGTTTCTGTTCTTTCTTTGGAAACTTGTTTCTGTGTCATACAGTGTGAGATAACACTTTTCGGTTTCCCTGTATTCTTAATTGAGCGAGCGACACACATGTGATTCAGTTTACAAAGTAGTGCTTTTCATTTACGTTCTTTCGTTGGAAACTTGTTCCTGTTAGGAACAAGTTAGGGTTAGGTTTAGTGTTAGGGTTAGGTTTAGGGTTAGGTTAGGGCTGGGTAAGGGATAAGGTTAGCGTTAGGGTTAGGGTTAGGGTTAGGGTTAGGGTTAGGGTTAGGGTTAGGGTTAGGGCCTTAGGGTTAGGGTTAGGGTTAGGGTTATATCACTTTTCAGTTTCCTGTTATAATAATTGAATAGGCGACACATATGTGAATTAGTTTACAAAGATGTGCTTTGCGTTTCTGTTCTTTCGATGGAAACATGTTCCTGTGCTGTACAATGTGATATATCACTTTTCAGTTTTCATGTTATAATAATTGAACAGGCGACACGTATGTGAATTAGTTTACAAAGTTGTGCTTTGCGTTTCTGTTCTTTCGATGGAAACATGTTCCTGTGCTGTACAGTGTGTTATATCACTTTTCAGTTTTCCTCTTATAATAATTGAACAGGCGACACGTATGTCATTTAGTTTACAAAGTTGTGCTTTCCGTTTCTGTTCTTTCTTTGGAAACTTGTTTCTGTGCCGTACAGTGCGAGATAACACTTTTCAGTTTTCCTGTTTCCTAATTGAGCGAGCGACACACAGGTGATTCTGTTTAAAAGTAGTGCTTTGCTTTTCTGTTCTTTCGTTGGAAAGTTGTTCTTGTGCTGTACAGTGAGATATATTACTGTTCAGTTTTCCTGTATTCCTAATGGAGCGAGCGACACACATGTGATTTAGTTTACAAATTAGTGATTTTCTTTTTTAATCTTTCATTTGAAACTTGTTCCTGTGCTGTACAATGTGATGTATCACTTTTCAGTTTTCCTGTTATAATAATTGAACAGGCGACACGTATGTGAATTAGTTTACAAAGTTGTGCTTTGCGTTTCTGTTCTTTCAATGGAAACATGTTCCTGTGCTGTACAGTGTGTTATATCACTTTTCAGTTTTCCTCTTATAATAATTGAACAGGCGACACGTATGTCATTTGGTTTACAAAGGTGTGCTTTGCGTTTCTGTTCTTTCTTTGGAAACTTGTTTCTGTGCCATACATTGTGAGATGACAATTTCCAGTTTCCCTGTATTCCTAATTGAGCGAGCGACACACATGTGATTGTTGTTTAAAAGTAGTGCTTTGCTTTTCTGTTCTTTCATTGGAAACTTGTTCTAATGCTGTACAGTGAGATATATTACTGTTCAGTTTTCCTGTATTCCTAATTGAGCGAGCGACACACAGGTGATTGTTTTTTAAAAGTAGTGCTTTGCTTTTCTGTTCTTTCATTGGAAACTTGTTCTAATGCTGTACAGTGAGATATATTACTGTTCAGTTTTCCTGTATTCCTAATGGAGCGAGCGACACACATGTGATTTAGTTGACAAATTAGTGATTTTCTTTTTTGTTCTTTCATTTGAAACTTGTTTCTGTGCTGTACAATGTGATATATCACTTTTCAGTTTTCCTGTTATAATAATTGAACAGGCGACACTTATGTGAATTAGTTTACAAAGTTGTGCTTTGCGTTTCTGTTCTTTCGATGGAAACATGTTCCTGTGCTGTACAGTGTGTTATATCACTTTTCAGTTTTCCTCTTATAATAATTGAACAGGAGACACGTATGTCATTTAGTTTACAAAGTTGTGCTTTCCGTTTCTGTTCTTTCTTTGGAAACTTGTTTCTGTGCCATACAGTGTGAGATAACACTTTTCGGTTTCCATGTATTCCTAATGGAGCGAGCGACACACATGTGATTCAGTTTACAAAGTAGTGCTTTTCATTTACGTTCTTTCGTTGGAAACTTGTTCCTGTTAGGAACAAGTTAGGGTTAGGGTTAGTGTTAGGGTTAGGTTTAGGGTTAGGTTAGGGCTGGGTAAGGGATAAGGTTAGCGTTAGGGTTAGGGTTAGGGTTAGGGTTAGGGTTAGGGTTAGGATTGGGGTTAGGTTAGGGCAGGGTAAGGGATAGGGTTAGCGTTAGGGTTAGGGTTAGGGTTAGGGTTAGGGTTAGGTTTAGGGGTTAGGGTTACGGTTAGGGTTAGGGTTAGGGCCTTAGGGTTAGGGTTAGGGTTAGGGTTAGGGCCTTAGGGTTAGGGTTAGGGTTAGGGTTATATAACTTTTCAGTTTTCCTGTTATAATAATTGAACAGGCGACACGTATGTGAATTAGTTTACAAAGTTGTGCTTTGCGTTTCTGTTCTTTCGATGGAAACATGTTCCTGTGCTGTACAGTGTGTTATATCACTTTTCAGTTTTCCTCTTATAATAATTGAACAGGCGACACGTATGTCATTTAGTTTACAAAGTTGTGCTTTCCGTTTCTGTTCTTTCTTTGGAAACTTGTTTCTGTGCCATACCGTGTGAGATAACACTTTTCGGTTTCCCTGTATTCCTAATTGAGCGAGCGACACACATGTGATTTAGTTTACAAAGTAGTGCTTTGGGTTTCTGTTCTTCTTGGAAACTTGTTCCTGTGCTGTACAATGTGATATATCACTTTTCATTTTTCCTGTTATAATAATTGAACAGGCGACACGTATGTGAATTAGTTTACAAAGTTTTGCTTTGCGTTTCTGTTCTTTCGATGGAAACATGTTCCTGTGCTGTACAGTGTGTTATATCACTTTTCAGTTTTCCTCTTATAATAATTGAACAGGCGACACGTATGTCATTTAGTTTACAAAGTTGTGCTTTGCGTTTCTGTTCTTTCTTTGGAAACTTGTTTCTGTGCCATACAGTGTGAGATAACACTTTTCGGTTTCCCTGTATTCCTAATTGAGCGAGCGACACACATGTGAATTAGTTTACAAAGTAGTGCTTTGGGTTTCTGTTCTTCTTGGAAACTTGTTTCTGTGCTGTACAGTGTGATATATCACTTTTCAGTTTTCCTGTTGTAATAATTGAACGGGCTACACGTATGTGATGTAGTTTACAAAGTTGTGCTTTGCTTTTCTGTTCTTTCGATGGAAACTAGTTTCTGTGCGGTACAGTGCGAGATAACACTTTTCGGTTTTCCTGTATTCCTAATTGAGCGAGTGACACACATGTGATTCACTTTACAAAGTAGTGCTTTTCATTTACTTTCTTTCGTTGGAAACTTGTTCCTGTTAGGTCCTGTTAGGAACAAGTTAGGGTTAGCGTTAGGGTTAGGGTTAGGGTTAGGGTTAGGGTTAGGTTAGGGCTGGGTAAGGGATAGAGTTAGCGTTAGGGTTAGGGTTAGGGTTAGGGTTAGGGTTAGGGTTAGGGTTAGGGTTAGGGTTAGGGCCTTAGGGTTAGGGTTAGGGTTAGGGTTATATCACTTTTCAGTTTTCCTGTTATAATAATTGAACAGGCGAAACATATGTGAATTAGTTTACAAAGTTGTGCTTTGCGTTTCTGTTCTTTCAATGGAAAGTTGTTTCTGTGCCATACAGTGCGAGATAACACTTTTCAGTTTTCCTGTATTCCTAATTGAGCGAGAGACACACAGGTGATTCTGTTTAAAAGTAGTGCTTTGCTTTTCTAATCTTTCGTTGGAAACTTGTTCTTGTGCTGTACAGTGAGATATATTACTGTTCCGTTTTCCTGTATTCCTAATGGAGCGAGCGACACACATGTGATTTAGTTGACAAATTAGTGATTTTCTTTTTTGTTCTTTCATTTGAAACTTGTTCCTGTGCTGTACAATGTGATATATCACTTTTCAGTTTTCCTGTTATAATAATTGAACAGGCGACACGTATGTGAATTAGTTTACAAAGTTGTGCTTTGCGTTTCTGTTCTTTCGATGGAAACATGTTCCTGTGCTGTACAGTGTGTTATATCACTTTTCAGTTTTCCGCTTATAATAATTGAACAGGCGACACGTATGTCATTTAGTTTACAAAGTTGTGCTTTCCATTTCTGTTCTTTCTTTGGAAACTTGTTTCTGTGCCATACAGTGTGAGATAACACTTTTCGGTTTCCCTGTATTCCTAATTGAGCGAGCGACACACATGTGATTCAGTTTACAAAGTACTGCTTTTCATTTACGTTCTTTCGTTGGAAACTTGTTCCTGTTAGGAACAAGTTAGGGTTAGGGTTAGTGTTAGGGTTAGGTTAAGGGTTAGGTTAGGGCTGGGTAAGGGATAAGGTTAGCGTTAGGGTTAGGGTTAGGGTTAGGGTTAGGGTTAGGGTTAGGGTTAGGGTTAGGCTTAGGGTTAGGGCCTTAGGGTTTGGGTTAGGGTTAGGGTTATATCACTTTTCAGTTTTCCTGTTATAATAATTGAATACGCGACACATATGTGAATTAGTTTACAAAGTTGTGCTTTGCGTTTCTGTTCTTTCGATGGAAACATGTTCCTGTGCTGTACAATGTGATATATCACTTTTCAGTTTTCCTGTTATAATAATTGAACAGGCGACACGTATGTGAATTAGTTTACAAAGTTGTGCTTTGCGTTTCTGTTCTTTCGATGGAAACATGTTCCTGTGCTGTACAGTGTGTTATATCACTTTTCAATTTTCCTCTTATAATAATTGAACAGGCGACACATATGTCATTTACTTTACAAAGTTTTGCTTTCCGTTTCTTTTCTTTCTTTGGAAACTTGTTTCTGTGCCATACAGTGTGAGATAACACTTTTCGGTTTCCCAGTATTCCTAATTGAGCGAGCGACACAGATGTGATTTAGTTTGCAAAGTAGTGCTTTTGGTTTCTGTTCTTCTTTGAAACTTGTTTCTGTGCTCTACAGTGTGATATATCACTTTTCAGTTTTCCTGTTGTAATAATTGAACGGGCGACAGGTATGTGAATTAGTTTACAAAGTTGTGCTTTGCGTTTCTGTTCTTTCAATGGAAACTTGTTTCTTTGCCGTACAGTGCGAGATAGCACTTTTCAGTTTTCCTGTATTCCTAATTGAGCGAGCAACACACAGGTGATTCTGTTTAAAAGTAGTGCTTTGCTTTTCTGTTCTTTCGTTGGAAACTTGTTCTTGTGCTGTACAGTGAGATATATAACTGTTCAGTTTTGCTGTATTCCTAATGGAGCGAGCGACACACATGTGATTTAGTTTACAAATTAGTGATTTTCTTTTTTGTTCTTTCATTTGAAACTAGTTCTTGTGCTGTACAATGTGATATATCACTTTTCAGTTTTTCTGTTATAATAATTGAACAGGCGACACGTATGTCATTTAGTTTACAGAGTTGTGCTTTGCGTTTCTGTTCTTTCTTTGGAAACTTGTTTCTGTGCCATACAGTGTGAGATAACACTTTCCGGTTTCCCTGTATTCCTAATTGAGTGAGCGACACACTTGTGATTTAGTTTACAAAGTAGTGCTTTTCATTTACGTTCTTTCGTGGAAACTTGTTCCTGTTAGGAACAAGTTAGGGTTAGGGTTAGGGTTAGGGTTAGGGTTAGGGTTAGGGCTGGGTAAGGGATAGGGTTAGCGTTAGGGTTAGGGTTAGGTTTAGGGTTAGGGGTTAGGGTTAGGGTTAGGGGTTAGGGTTAGTGTTAGGGTTAGGGCCTTAGAGTTAGGGTTAGTGTTAGGGTTATATCACTTTTCAGTTTTCCTGTTATAATAATTGAACAGGCGACACGTATGTGAATTAGTTTACAAAATTGTGCTTTGCGGTTCTGTTCTTTCGATGGAAACATGTTCCTGTGCTGTACAGTGTGTTATATCACTTTTCAGTGTTCCTCTTATAATAATTAAACAGGCGACACGTGTGTCATTTAGTTTACAAAGTTGTGCTTTCCGTTTCTGTTCTTTCTTTGGAAACTTGTTTCTGTGCCATACAGTGTGAGATAACACTTTTCGGTTTCCCTGTATTCCTAATTGACCGAACGACACAGATGTGATTTAGTTTACAAAGTAGTGCTTTTGGTTTCTGTTCTTCTTTGAAACTTGTTTCTGTGCTCTACAGTGTGATATATCACTTTTCAGTTTTCCTGTTGTAATAATTGAACGGGCGACATGTATGTGATTTAGTTTACAAAGTTGTGCTTTGCTTTTCTGTTCTTTCAATGTAAACTTGTTTCTGTGCCGTACAGTGTGAGATAACACTTTTCAGTTTTCCTGTATTCCTAATTGAGCGAGCAACACACAGGTGATTCTGTTTAAAAGTAGTGCTTTGCTTTTCTGTTCTATCGTTGGAAACTTGTTCTTGTGCTGTACAGTGAGATATATTACTGTTCAGTTTTCCTGTATTCCTAATGGAGCGAGCGACACACATGTGATTTAGTTTACAAATTAATGATTTTCTTTTTTGTTCTTTCATTTGAAACTTGTTCCTGTGCTGTACAATGTGATATATCACTTTTCAGTTTTCCTGTTATAATAATTGAACAGGCGACACGGATGTGAATTAGTTTACAAAGTTGTGCTTTGCGTTTCTGTTCTTTCAATGGAAACTTGTTTCTGTGCCGTACAGTGCGAGATAGCACTTTTCAGTTTTTCTGTATTCCTAATTTAGCGAGCAACACACAGGTGATTCTGTTTAAAAGTAGTGCTTTGCTTTTCTGTTATTTCATTGGAAACTTGTTCTTGTGCTGTACAGTGAGATTTATAACTGTTCAGTTTTCCTGTATTCCTAATGGAGCGAGCGACACACATGTGATTTAGTTTACAAATTAGTGATTTTCTTTTTTGTTCTTTCATTTGAAACTTGTTCCTGTGCTGTACAATGTGATATATCACTTTTCAATTTTCCTGTAATAATAATTGAACAGGCGACACGTATGTGAATTAGTTTACAGAGTTGTGCTTTGTGTTTCTGTTCTTTCTTTGGAAACTTGTTTCTGTGCCATACAGTGTGAGATAACACTTTCCGGTTTCCCTGTATTCCGAATTGAGTGAGCGACACACTTGTGATTTAGTTTACAAAGTAGTGCTTTTCATTTACGTTCTTTCGTGGAAACTTGTTCCTGTTAGGAACAAGTTAGGGTTAGGGTTAGGGTTAGGGTTAGGGTTAGGGGTTAGGGTTAGTGTTAGGGTTAGGGCCTTAGAGTTAGGGTTAGTGTTAGGGTTGTATCACTTTTCAGTTTTCCTGTTATAATAATTGAACAGGCGACACGTATGTGAATTAGTTTACAAAGTTGTGCTTTGCTTTTCTGTTCTTTCGATGGAAACTAGTTTCTGTGCCGTACAGTGCGAGATAACACTTTTCGGTTTTCCTGTATTCCTATTTGAGCGAGTGACACACATGTGATTCAGTTTACAAAGTAGTGCTTTTCATTTACATTCTTTCGTTGGAAACTTGTCCCTGTTAGGAAACTTGTTCCTGTTAGGAACAAGTTAGGGTTAGGGTTAGGGTTAGGGTTAGGGTTAGGGTTAGGGTTAGCATTAGGGTTAGGGTTAGGGTTAGGGTAAGGGTTAGGGTTAGGGGTTAGGGTTAGGGTTAGGGTTAGGGTTAGGGTTAGGGGTTAGGGTTAGGGTTAGGGCCTTAGGGTTAGGGTTAGGGTTAGGGTTATATCACTTTTCAGTTTTCCTGTTATAATAATTGAACAGGCGACACATATGTGAATTAGTTTACAATGTTGTGCTTTGCGTTTCTGTTCTTTCAATGGAAACTTGTTTCTGTGCCGTACAGTGCGAGATAACACTTTTCAGTTTTCCTGTATTCCTAATTGAGCGAGCGACCCACAGGTGATTCTGTTTAAAAGTAGTGCTTTGCTTTTCTGTTCTTTCGTTGGAAACTTGTTCTTGTGCTGTACAGTGAGATATATTACTTTTCAGTTTTCCTGTATTCCTAATGAAGCGAGCGACACACATGTGATTTAGTTTACAAATTAGTGATTTTCTTTTTTGTTCTTTCATTTGAAACTTGTTCCTGTGCTGTACAATGTGATATATCACTTTTCAGTTTTCCTGTTACAATAATTGAACAGGCGACACGTATGTGAATTAGTTTACAAAGTTGTGCTTTGCGTTTCTGTTCTTTCGATGGAAACATGTTCCTGTGCTGTACAGTGTGTTATATCACTTTTCAGTTTTCCTCTTATAATAATTGAACAGGCGACACGTATGTCATTTAGTTTACAAAGTTGTGCTTTGCGTTTCTGTTCTTTCAATGGAAACTTGTTTCTGTTCAGTACAGTGCGAGATAACACTTTTCAGTTTTCCTGTATTCCTAATTGAGCGAGCGACACACAGGTGATTCTTTTTAAAAGTAGTGCTTTGCTTTTCTGTCCTTTCGTTGGAAACTTGTTCTTGTGTTGTACAGTGAGATATATTACTTTTCAGTTTTCCTGTATTCCTAATGAAGGGAGCGACACACATGTGATTTAGTTTACAAATTAGTGATTTTCTTTTTTGTTCTTTCATTTGAAACTTGTTCCTGTGCTGTACAATGTGATATATCACTTTTCAGTTTTCCTGTTAAAATAATTGAACAGGCGACACATATGTGAATTAGTTTACAAATTTGTGCTTTGCGTTTCTGTTCTTTCGATGGAAACATATTCCTGTGCTGTACAGTGTATTATATCACTTTTCAGTTTTCCTCTTATAATAATTGAACAGGCGACACTATGTGAATTAGTTTACAAAGTTGTGCTTTGCCGTTCTGTTCTTTAGATGGAAACATGTTCCTGTGCTGTACAGTGTGTTATATCACTTTTCAGTTTTCCTCTTTTAAAAATTGAACAGGCGACACGTATGTCATTTAGCTTACAAAGTTGTGCTTTGCTTTTCTGTTCTTTCTTTGGAAACTTGTTTCTGTGCCATACAGTGTGAGATAACACTTTTCGGTTTCCCTGTATTCCTAATTGAGCGAGCGACACACATGTGATTTAGTTTACAAAGTAGTGCTTTGGGTTTCTGTTCTTCTTGGAAACTTGTTTCTGTGCTGTACAGTGTGATATATCACTTTTCAGTTTTCCTGTTGTAATAATTGAACGGGCGACACGTATGTGATTTAGATTACAAAGTTGTGCTTTGCTTTTCTGTTCTTTCGATGGAAACTAGTTTCTGTGCCGTACAGTGCGAGATAAAACTTTTCGGTTTTCCTGTATTCCTAATTGAGTGAGTGACACACATGTGATTCAGTTTACAAAGTAGTGCTTTTCATTTACATTCTTTCGTTGGAAACTTGTTCCTGTTAGGAAAAATTTAGGGTTAGGGTTAGGGTTAGGGTTAGGGTTAGGGTTAGGGTTAGGTTAGGGCTGGGTAAGGGATAGGGTTAGCGTTAGGGTTAGAGTTAGGTTTAGGGTTAGGTTTAGGGTTAGGGTTAGGGTTAGGGGTTAGGGTTAGGGTTAGTGTTAGGGTTAGGGTTAGGGCCTTAGGGTTAGGGTTAGGGTTAGGGCTGGGTAAGGGATAGGGTTAGCGTTAGGGTTAGGGTTAGGGTTAGGGTTAGGGTTAGGGTTAGTGTTAGGTTAGGGCTGTGTAAGGGATAGGGTTAGCGTTAGGGTTAGGGTTAGGGTTAGGGTTAGGTTAGGGCTGGGTAAAGAATAGGGTTAGCGTTAGGGTTAGGGTTAGGGGTTAGGGTTAGGGTTAGGGTTAGGGTTAGGGTTAGGGGTTAGGGTTAGGGTTAGGGTTAGGGCCTTAGGGTTAGGGGTTAGGGTTAGGGTTAGGGTTAGGGCCTTAGGGTTAGGTTTAGGGTTAGGGTTATATCACTTTTCAGTTTTCCTGTTATAATAATTGAACAGGCGACACATATGTGAATTAGTTTACAAAGTTGTGCTTTGCGTTTCTGTTCTTTCAATGGAAACTTGTTTCTGTGCCCTACAGTGCGAGATAACACTTTTCAGTTTTCCTGTATTCCTAATTGAGCGAGCGACACACAGATGATTCTGCTTAAAAGTAGTGCTTTGCTTTTCTGGTCTTTCGTTGGAAACTTGTTCTTGTGTTGTACAGTGAGATATATTACTGTTCAGTTTTCCTGTATTCCTAATGAAGGGAGCGACACACATGTGATTTAGTTTACAAATTAGTGATTTTCTTTTTTGTTCTTTCATTTGAAACTTGTTCCTGTGCTGTACAATGTGATATATCACTTTTCAGTTTTCCTGTTAAAATAATTGAACAGGCGACACGTATGTGAATTAGTTTACAAATTTGTGCTTTGCGTTTCTGTTCTTTCGATGGAAACATATTCCTGTGCTGTACAGTGTATTATATCACTTTTCAGTTTTCCTCTTATAATAATTGAACAGGCGACACGTATGTGAATTAGTTTACAAAGTTGTGCTTTGCCGTTCTGTTCTTTAGATGGAAACATGTTCCTGTGCTGTACAGTGTGTTATATAACTTTTCAGTTTTCCTCTTTTAATAATTGAACAGGCGACACGTATGTCATTTAGCTTACAAAGTTGTGCTTTGCTTTTCTGTTCTTTCTTTGGAAACTTGTTTCTGTGCCATACAGTGTGAGATAACACTTTTCGGTTTCCCTGTATTCCTAATTGAGCGAGCGACACACATGTGATTTAGTTTACAAAGTAGTGCTTTGGGTTTCTGTTCTTCTTGGAAACTTGTTTCTGTGCTGTACAGTGTGATATATCACTTTTCAGTTTTCCTGTTGTAATAATTGAACGGGCGACACGTATGTGATTTAGATTACAAAGTTGTGCTTTGCTTTTCTGTTCTTTCGATGGAAACTAGTTTCTGTGCCATACAGTGTGAGATAAAACTTTTCGGTTTTCCTGTATTCCTAATTGAGTGAGTGACACACATGTGATTCAGTTTACAAAGTAGTGCTTTTCATTTACATTCTTTCGTTGGAAACTTGTTCCTGTTAGGAAAAATTTAGGGTTAGGGTTAGGGTTAGGGTTAGGGTTAGGGTTAGGGTTAGGTTAGGGCTGGGTAAGGGATAGGGTTAGCGTTAGGGTTAGAGTTAGGTTTAGGGTTAGGTTTAGGGTTAGGGTTAGGGTTAGGGGTTAGGGTTAGGGTTAGTGTTAGGGTTAGGGTTAGGGCCTTAGGGTTAGGGTTAGGGTTAGGGCTGGGTAAGGGATAGGGTTAGCGTTAGGGTTAGGGTTAGGGTTAGGGTTAGGGTTAGGGTTAGTGTTAGGTTAGGGCTGTGTAAGGGATAGGGTTAGCGTTAGGGTTAGGGTTAGGGTTAGGGTTAGGTTAGGGCTGGGTAAGGAATAGGGTTAGCGTTAGGGTTAGGGTTAGGGGTTAGGGTTAGGGTTAGGGTTAGGGTTAGGGTTAGTGTTAGGGTTAGGGGTTAGGGTTAGGGTTAGGGTTAGGGCCTTAGGGTTAGGGGTTAGGGTTAGGGTTAGGGTTAGGGCCTTAGGGTTAGGTTTAGGGTTAGGGTTATATCACTTTTCAGTTTTCCTGTTATAATAATTGAACAGGCGACACATATGTGAATTAGTTTACAAAGTTGTGCTTTGCGTTTCTGTTCTTTCAATGGAAACTTGTTTCTGTGCCCTACAGTGCGAGATAACACTTTTCAGTTTTCCTGTATTCCTAATTGAGCGAGCGACACACAGATGATTCTGCTTAAAAGTAGTGCTCTGCTTTTCTGTTCTTTCGTTGGAAACTTGTTCTTGTGCTGTACAGTGAGATATATTACTTTTCAGTTTTCCTGTAATCCTAATGGAGCGAGCGACACACATGTGATTTAGTTTACAAATTAGTGATTTTCTTTTTTGTTCTTTCATTTGAAACTTGTTCCTGTGCTGTACAATGTGATATATCACTTTTCAGTTTTCCTGTTATAATAATTGAACAGGCGACACGTATGTGAATTAGTTTACAAAGTTGTGCTTTGCGTTTCTGTTCTTTCAATGGAAACTTATTTCTGTGCCGTACAGTGTGAGATAACACTTTTCAGTTTTCCTGTATTCCAAATTGAGCAAGCGACACACAGGTGATTTAGTTTACAAAGTAGTGCTTTGGGTTTCTGTTCTTCTTGGAAAATTGTTTCTGTGCTGTACAGTGTGATATATCACTTTTCAGTTTTCCTGTTGTAATAATTGAACGGGCGACACGTATTTGATTTAGTTTACAAAGTTGTGCTTTGCTTGTAGTTCTTTCGATGGAAACTAGTTTCTGTGCCGTACAGTGCGAGATAACACTTTTCGGTTTTCCTGTATTCCTAATAGAGCGAGTGACACACATGTGATTCATTTTACAAAGTAGTGCTTTTCATTTAAGTTCTTTCATTGGAAACTTGTTCCTCGAACAAGTTAGGGTTAGGGTTAGGGTTAGGGTTAGGTTAGGGCTGGGTAAGGGATAGGGTTAGCGTTAGTGTTAGGGTTAGAGTTAGGGTTAGGGTTAGGTTAGGGCTGGTAAGGGATAGGGTTAGCGTTAGGGTTAGGGTTAGGGGTTAGGGTTAGGGGTTAGGGTTGGGTTAGGGATAGGGTTAGGGTTAGGTTAGGGCTGGGTAAGGGATAGGGTTAGCGTTAGGGTTAGGGTTAAGGTTAGGGTTAGGGTTAGGGGTTAGGTTTAGGGTTAGTTTAGGGCTGGGTAAGGGATAGGGTTAGGGTTATGGTTAGGGTTAGGGTTAGGGGATAGGGTTAGGGTTAGGGTTAGGGTTAGGGTTAGGGATAGGGTTAGGGGTTATGGTTAGGGTTAGGGTTAGGGCCTTAGCGTTAGGGTTAGGGTTAGGGTTATATCACTTTTCAGTTTTCCTGTTATAATAATTGAACAATCGACACATATGTGAATTAGTTTACAAAGTTGTGCTTTGCGTTTCTGTTCTATCAATGGAAACTTGTTTCTGTGCCGTACAGTGCGACATAACACTTTTCAGTTTTCCTATATTCCTAATTGAGCAAGCGACACACAAGTGATTCTGTTTAAAAGTAGTGCTTTACTTTTCTGTTCTTTCGTTGGAAACTTGTTCTTGTGCTGTACAGTGAGATATATTACTTTTCAGATTTCCTGTAATACTAGTGGAGCGAGCGACACACATGTGATTTAGTTTACAAATTAGTGATTTTCTTTTTTGTTCTTTCATTTGAAACTTGTTCCTGTGCTGTACAATGTGATATATCACTTTTCAGTTTTCCTGTTACAATAATAGAACAGGCGATACATATGTGAATTAGTTTACAAATTTGTGCTTTGCGTTTCTGTTCTTTCGATGGAAACATGTTCCTGTGCTGTACAGTGTGTTATATCACTTTTCAGTTTTCCTCTTATAATAATTGAACAGGCGACACGTGTGTCATTTTGTTTACAAAGTTGTGCTTTGCGTTTCTGTTCTTTCCTTGGAAACTTGTTTCTGTGCCATATAGTGTGAGATAACACTTTTCGGTTTCCCTGTATTCCTAATTGAGCGAGCGACACACATGTGATTTAGTTTACAAAATAGTGCTTTGGGTTTCTGTTCTTCTTGGAAAATTGTTTCTGTGCTGTACATTGTGATATATCACTTTTCAGTTTTCCTGTTGTAATAATTGAACGGGCGACACGTATGTGATTTAGTTTACAAAGTTGTGCTTTGCTTTTCTGTTCTTTCGATGGAAACTAGTTTCTGTGCCGTACAGTGCGAGATAACACTTTTCGGTTTTCCTGTATTCATAATAGAGCGAGTGACACACATGTGATTCAGTTTACTAAGTAGTGCTTTTCATTTACGTTCTTTCGTTGGAAACTTGTTCCTGGAACAAGTTAGGGTTAGGGTTAGGGTTAGGGTTAGGGTTAGGTTAGGGCTGTGTAAGGGATAGGGTTAGCGTTAGGGTTAGGGTTAGGGTTAGGGTTAGGGTTAGGTTAGGGCTGGGTAAGGGATAGGGTTAGCGTTAGGGTTAGGGTTAGGGGTTAGGGTTATTGTTAGAGTTAGGGATAGGGTTAGGCGTTAGGGTTAGGGTTAGTGTTAGGGCCTTAGGGTTAGGGTTAGGGTTAGGGTTATATCACTTTTCAGTTTTCCAGTTATAATTATTGAACAGGCGACACATATGTGAATTAGTTTACAAAGTTGTGCTTTGCGTTTCTGTTCTTTCAATGGAAACTTGTTTCTGTGCCGTACAGTGCGACATAACACTTTTCAGTTTTCCTGTATTCCTAATTGAGCGAGCGACACACAGGTGATTGTGTTTAAAAGTAGTGCTTTGCTTTTCTGTTCTTTCGTTGGAAACTTGTTCTTGTGCTGTACAGTGATATATATTACTTTTCAGATTTCCTGTAATCCTAATGGAGCGAGCGACACACATGTGATTTAGTTTACAAATTAGTGATTTTCTTTTTTGTTCTTTCATTTGAAACTTGTTCCTGTGCTGTACAATGTGATATATCACTTTTCAGTTTTCTTTTTACAATAATTGAACAGGCGACACGTATGTGAATTAGTTTACAAAGTTGTGCTTTGCGTTTCTGTTCTTTCGATGGAAACATGTTCCTGTGCTGTACAGTGTGTTATATAACTTTTCAGTTTTCCTCTTATAATAATTGAACAGGCGACACGTATTTCATTTAGTTTACAAAGTTGTGCTTTGCGTTTCTGTTCTTTCTTTGGAAACTTGTTTCTGTGCCATATAGTGTGAGATAACACTTTTCGGTTTCCCTGTATTCCTAATTGAGCGAGCGACACACATGTGATTTAGTTTACAAAATAGTGCTTTGGGGTTCTGTTCTTCTTGGAAAACTGTTTCTGTGCTGTACAGTGTGATATATCACTTTTTAGTTTTCCTGTTGTAATAATTGAACGGGCGACACGTATGTGATTTACTTTACAAAGTTGTGCTTTGCTTTTCTGTTCTTTCGATGGAAACTAGTTTCTGTGCCGTACAGTGCGAGATAACACTTTTCGGGTTTCCTGTATTCCTAATTGAGCGAGTGACACACATGTGATTCAGTTTACAAAGTAGTGCTTTTCATTTACGTTCTTTCGTGGGAAACTTGTTCCTGGAACAAGTTAGGGTTAGGGTTAGGGTTAGGGTTAGGGTTAGGGTTAGGGTTAGGGTTAGGGTTAGTGTTAGGTTAGGGCTGTGTAAGGGATAGGGTTAGCGTTAGGGTTAGGGTTAGGGTTAGGGTTAGGTTTGGGCTGGGTAAGGGATAGGGTTAGCTTTAGGGTTAGGGTTAGGGGTTAGGGTTAGGGTTAGGGTTAGGGTTAGGGTTAGGGGTTAGGGTTAGGGTTAGGTTTAGGGCCTTAGGGTTAGGTTTAGGGTTAGGGTTATATCACTTTTCAGTTTTCCTCTTATAATAATTGAACAGGCGACACATATGTGAATTAGTTTACAAAGTTGTGCTTTGCGTTTCTGTTCTTTCAAAGGAAACTTGTTTCTGTGCCGTACAGTGCGAGATAACACTTTTCAGTTTTCCTGTATTCCTAATTGAGCGAGCGACACACAGGTGATTCTGTTTAAAAGTAGTGCTTTGCTTTTCTGTTCTTTCGTTGGAAACTTGTTCTTGTGCTGTACAGTGAGATATATTACTGTTCAGTTTTCCTGTATTCCTAATGGAGAGAGCGACACACATGTGATTT
>NC_083368.1:1287500-1330000 GCF_030254825.1 Meriones unguiculatus | reverse complement strand
AATTGAACGGGCGACACGTATGTGATTTAGTTTACAAAGTTGTGCTTTGCTTTTCTGTTCTTTTGATGGAAACTAGTTTCTGTGCCGTACAGTGCGAGATAACACTTTTCGGTTTTCCTGTATTCCTAATTCAGCGAGTGACACACATGTGATTCACTTTACAAAGTAGTGCTTTTCATTTACGTTCTTTCGTTGGAAACTTGTTCCTGTTAGGAACAAGTTAGGGTTAGGGTTAGGTTTAGGGTTAGGTTAGGGCTGGGTAAGGGATAAGGTTAGCGTTAGGGTTAGTGTTAGGGTTAGGTTTAGGGTTAGGGTTAGGCTTAGGATTAGGGCCTTAGGGTTAGGGTTAGGGTTAGGGTTATATCACTTTTCAGTTTTCCTGTTATAATAATTGAATAGGCGACACATATGTGAATTAGTTTACAAAGTTGTGCTTTGCGTTTCTGTTCTTTCGATGGAAACATGTTCCTGTGCTGTACAATGTGATATATCACTTTTCAGTTTTCCTGTTGTAATAATTGAACGGGCGACACGTATGTGATTTACTTTACAAAGTTGTGCTTTGCTTTTCTGTTCTTTCGATGGAAACTAGTTTCTTTGCCGTACAGTGTGAGATAACACTTTTCGGTTTTCCTGTATTCCTAATTGAGCGAGTGACACACATGTGATTCAGTTTACAAAGTAGTGCTTTTCATTTACGTTCTTTGGTTGGAAACTTGTTCCTGTTAGGAACAAGTTAGGGTTAGAGTTAGGGTTAGGGTTAGGGTTAGGGTTAGGGTTATGGTTAGGGTTAGGTTAGGGCTGGGTAAGGGATAGGGTTAGCGTTAGGGTTAGGGATAGGGTTAGGGTTAGGGTTAGGGGTTAGGGTTAGGGTTAGGGTTAGGGTTAGGTTTAGGGTTAGGGGTTAGGGTAAGGTTAGGTTTAGGGCCTTAGGGTTAGGGTTAGGTTTAGGGTTATATCACTTTTCAGTTTTCCTGTTATAATAATTGAACAGGCGACACATACGTGAATTATGTTACAAAGTTGTGCTTTGCGTTTCTGTTCTTTCGATGGAAACATGTTCCTGTGCTGTACAGTGTGTTATATCACTTTTCAGTTTTCCTCTTATAATAATTGAACAGGCGACACGTATGTCATTTAGTTTACAAAGTTGTGCTTTCCGTTTCTGTTCTTTCTTTGGAAACTTGTTTCTGTGCCATACAGTGTGAGATAACACTTTTCGGTTTCCTTGTATTCCTAATTGAGCGAGCGACACACATGTGATTTAGTTTACAAAGTAGTGCTTTGGGTTTCTGTTCTTCTTGGAAAATTGTTTCTGTGCTGAACAGGGTGATATATCACTTTTCAGTTTTCCTGTTGTAATAATTGAACGGGCGACACGTATGTGATTTAGTTTACAAAGTTGTGCTTTGCTTTTCTGTTCTTTCGATGGAAACTAGTTTCTGTGCCGTACAGTGCGAGATAACACTTTTCGGTTTTCCTGTATTCCTAAGAGCGAGGGACACACATGTGATTCAGTTTACAAAGTAGTGCTTTTCATTTACGTTCTTTCGTTGGAAACTTGTTCCTGTTAGGAACAAGTTAGGGTTAGGGTTAGGGTTAGGTTAGGGCTGGGTACGGGATAGGGTTAGCGTTAGGGTTAGGGTTAGGGTTTGGGTAAGGGTTAGGTTTAGGGGTTAGGGTTAGGGTTAGGGTTAGGGTTATGGTTAGGGTTAGGGGTTAGGGTTAGGGTTAGGGTTAGGGGTTAGGGTTAGGGTTAGAGTTACGGTTATGGTTAGGGTTAGGGGTTAGGGTTACGGTTAGGGTTAGGGTTAGGGTTAGGTTAGGGCTGGGTAAGGTATAGGGTTAACGTTAGGGTTAGGGTTAGGGTTAGTTTAGAGCTGGGTAAGGGATAGGGTTAGCGTTAGGGTTAGGGTTAGGGGTTAGGGTTAGGGTTAGGGTTAGGGTTAGGGTTAGCGTTAGTGTTAGGGTTAAGGATAGGGTTAGGGTTAGGGTTAGGGGTTAGGGTTAGGGTTAGGGTTAGGGTTAGGGTTAGGGCCTTAGTGTTAGGGTTAGGGTTAGGGTTATATCACTTTTGTGTTTTCCTGTTATAATAATTGAACAAGCGACACATATGTGAATTAGTTTACAAAGTTGTGCTTTGCGTTTCTGTTCTTTCAATGGAAACTTGTTTCTGTGCCGTACAGTGCGAGATAACACTTTTCAGTTTTCCTGTATTCCTAATTGAGCGAGCGAAACAAAGGTGATTCTGTTTAAAAGTAGTGCTTTGCTTTTCTGTTCTTTCGTTGGAAACTTGTTCTTGTGCTGTACAGTGAGATATATTACTGTTCAGTTTTCCTGTATTCCTAATGGAGCGAGCGACACACATGTGATTTAGTTGACAAATTAGTGATTTTCTTTTTTGTTCTTTCATTTGAAACTTGTTCCTGTGCTGTACAATGAGATATATCACTTTTCAGTTTTCCTGTTATAATAATTGAACAGGCGACACGTATGTGAATTAGGTTACAAAGTTGTGCTTTGCGTTTCTGTCCTTTCGATGGAAACATGTTCCTGTGCTGTACAGTGTGTTATATCACTTTTCAGTTTTCCTCTTATAATAATTGAACAGGCGACACATATGTCATTAAGTTTACAAAGTTGTGCTTTCCGTTTCTGTTCTTTCTTTGGAAACTTGTTTCTGTGCCATACAGTGTGAGATAACACTTTTCGGTTTCCCTGTATTCCTAATTGAGCGAGCGACACACATGTGATTTAGTTTACAAAGTAGTGCTTTGGGTTTCTGTTCTTCTTGGAAACTTGTTTCTGTGCTGTACAGTGTGATATATCACTTTTCAGTTTTCCTGTTGTAATAATTGAACGGGCGACACGTATGTGATTTAGTTTACAAAGTTGTGCTTTGCTTTTCTGTTCTTTTGATGGAAACTAGTTTCTGTGCCGTACAGTGCGAGATAACACTTTTCGGTTTTCCTGTATTCCTAATTGAGCGAGTGACACACATGTGATTCAGTTTACAAAGTAGTGCTTTTCATTTACGTTCTTTCGTTGGGAACAAGTTAGGGTTAGGGTTAGGTTTAGGGTTAGGTTAGGGCTGGGTAAGGGATAAGGTTAGCGTTAGGGTTAGTGTTAGGGTAAGGTTTAGGGTTAGGGTTAGGCTTAGGATTAGGGCCTTAGGGTTAGGGTTAGGGTTAGGGTTATATCACTTTTCAGTTTTCCTGTTATAATAATTGAATAGGCGACACATATGTGAATTAGTTTACAAAGTTGTGCTTTGCGTTTCTGTTCTTTCGATGGAAACATGTTCCTGTGCTGTACAATGTGATATATCACTTTTCAGTTTTCCTGTTGTAATAATTGAACGGGCGACACGTATGTGATTTACTTTACAAAGTTGTGCTTTGCTTTTCTGTTCTTTCGATGGAAACTAGTTTCTTTGCCGTACAGTGTGAGATAACACTTTTCAGTTTTCCTGTATTCCTAATTGAGCGAGTGACACACATGTGATTCACTTTACAAAGTAGTGCTTTTCATTTACGTTCTTTCGTTGGAAACTTGTTCCTGTTAGGAACAAGTTAGTGTTAGGGTTAGGGTTAGGGTTAGGGTTAGGGTTAGGGTTAGGGTTGGGGTTTAGGTTTGGGCTGGGTAAGGGATAGGGTTAGCGTTAGGGTTAGGGTTAGGGTTAGGGTTAGGGTTAGGGTTAGGGTTAGGGGTTAGGGTTACGGTTAGGGTTAGGGTTAGGGCCTTAGGGTTAGGGTTAGGGTTAGGGTTAGGGTTAGGGCCTTAGGGTTAGGGTTAGGGTTAGGGTTATATCACTTTTCAGTTTTCCTGTTATAATAATTGAACAGGTGACACGTATGTGAATTAGTTTACAAAGTTGTGCTTTGCGTTTCTGTTCTTTCAATGGAAACTTGTTTCTGTGCCGTACAGTACGAGATAACACTTTTCAGTTTTCCTGTATTCCTAATTGAGCGAGCGACACACAGGTGATTCTGTTTAAAAGTAGTGCTTTGCTTTTCTGTTCTTTCGTTGGAAACTTGTTCTTGTGCTGTACAGTGAGATATATTACTGTTCAGTTTTCCTGTATTCCTAATGGAGCTAGCGACACACATGTGATTTAGTTGACAAATTAGTGATTTTCTTTTTTGTTCTTTCATTTGAAACTTGTTTCTGTGCTGTACAAAGTGATATATCACTTTTCAGTTTTCCTGTTATAATAATTTAACAGGCCACACGTATGTGAATTAGTTTACAAAGTTGTGCTTTGCGTTTCTGTTCTTTCGATGGAAACATGTTCCTGTGCTGTACAGTGTGTTATATCACTTTTCAGTTTTCCTCTTATAATAATTGAACAGGCGACACATATGTCATTTAGTTTACAAAGTTTTGCTTTGCGTTTCTGTTCTTTCTTTGGAAACTTGTTTCTGTGCCATACAGTGTGAGATAACACTTTCCGGTTTCCCTGTATTCCTAACTGAGCGAGCGACACACATGTGATTTAGTTTACAAAGTAGTGCTTTGGGTTTCTGTTCTTCTTGAAAAATTGTTTCTGTCTGTACAGTGTGATATATCACTTTTCAATTTTCCTGTTGTAAAAATTGAACGGGCGACACGTATGTGATTTAGTTTACAAAGTTGTGCTTTGCTTTTCTGTTCTTTCGATGGAAACTAGTTTCTGTCCCGTACAGTGCGAGATAACACTTTTCGGTTTTCCTGTATTCCTAATTGAGCGAGTGACACACATGTGATTCAGTTTACAAAGTAGTGCTTTTCATTTAAGTTCTTTCGTTGGAAACTTGTTCCTGTTAGGAACAAGTTAGGGTTAGGGTTATGGTTAGGGTTAGGGTTAGGTTAGGGCTGGGTAAGGGATAGGGTTAGCGTTAGGGTTAGGGTTAGGGTTTGTGACTTAGGGTAAGGGTTAGGGTTAGGGTTATATCACTTTTCAGTTTTCCTGTTATAATAATTGAACAGGCGACACGTATGTGAATTAGTTTACAAAGTTGTGCTTTGCGTTTCTGTTCTTTCGATAGAAACATGTTCCTGTGCTGTACAGTGTGTTATATCACTTTTCAGTTTTCCTCTTATAATAATTGAACAGGCGCCACGTATGTCATTTAGTTTACAAAGTTGTGCTTTGCTTTTCTGTTCTTTCGATGGAAACTAGTTTCTTTGCCGTACAGTGTGAGATAACACTTTTCAGTTTTCCTGTATTCCTAATTGAGCGAGTGACACACATGTGATTCACTTTACAAAGTAGTGCTTTTCATTTACGTTCTTTCGTTGGAAACTTGTTCCTGTTAGGAACAAGTCAGGGTTAGCGTTATGGTTAGGGTTAGGGTTAGGGTTAGGGTTAGGGTTAGGGTTAGGGCCTTAGGGTTAGGGTTAGGGTTAGGGTTATATCACTTTTCAGTTTTCCTGTTATAATAATTGAACAGGCGACACATATGTGAATTAGTTTACAAAGTTGTGCTTTGTGTTTCTGTTCTTTCAATGGAAAGTAGTTTCTGTGCCGTACAGTGCGAGATAACACTTTTCAGTTTTCCTGTATTCCTAATTGAGCGAGCGACACACAGGTGATTCTGTTTAAAAGTAGTGCTTTGCTTTTCTGTTCTTTCGTTGGAAACTTGTTCTTGTGCTGTACAGTGAGATATATTACTGTTCAGTTTTCCTGTATTCCTAATGGAGCGAGCGACACACATGTGATTTAGTTTACAAATTAGCGATTTTCTTTTTTGTTCTTTCATTTGAAACTTGTTCCTGTGCTGTAAAATGTGATATATCACTTTTCAGTTTTCTTGTTATAATAATTGAACAGGCGACACATATGTCATTTAGTTTACAAAGTTGTGCTTTCCGTTTCTGTTCTTTCTTTGGAACCTAGTTTCTGTGCCATACAGTGTGAGATAACACTTTTCGGTTTCCCTGTATTCCTAATTGAGCGAGCGACACACATGTGATTTAGTTTACTAAGTAGTGCTTTGGGTTTCTGTTCTTCTTGGAAACATGTTTCTGTGCTGTACAGTGTGATATATCACTTTTCAGTTTTCCTGTTGTAATAATTGAACGGGCGACACGTATGTGTTTAGTTTACAAAGTTGTGCTTTGCTTTTCTGTTCTTTCGATGGAAACTAGTTTCTGTGCAGTACAGTGCGAGATAACACTTTTCGGTTTTCCTGTATTCCTAATTGAGAGAGTGACACACATGTGATTCACTTTACAAAGTAGTGCTTTTCATTTACGTTCTTTCGTTGGAAACTTGTTCCTGTTAGGAACAAGTTAGTGTTAGGGTTAGGGTTAGGGTTAGGGTTAGGGTTAGGGTTAGGGTTAGGGTTGGGGTTAGGTTAGGGCTGGGTAAGGGATAGGGTTAGCGTTAGGGTTAGGGTTAGGGTTAGGGTTAGGGGTTAGGGTTACGATTAGGGTTAGGGTTAGGGCCTTAGGGTTAGGGTTAGGGTTAGGGTTAGGTTTAGGGCCTTAGGGTTAGGGTTAGGGTTAGGGTTATATCACTTTTCAGTTTTCTTGTTATAATAATTGAACAGGCGACACGTATGTGAATTAGTTTACAAAGTTGTGCTTTGCGTTTCTGTTCTTTCAATGGAAACTTGTTTCTGTGCCGTACAGTGCGAGATAACACTTTTCAGTTTTCCTATATTCCTAATTGAGCGAGCGACACACAGGTGATTCTGTTTAAAAGTAGTGCTTTGCTTTTCTGTTCTTTCGTTGGAAACTTGTTCTTGTGCTGTACAGTGAGATATATTACTGTTCAGTTTTCCTGTATTCCTAATGGAGCTAGTGACACACATGTGATTTAGTTGACAAATTAGTGATTTTCTTTTTTGTTCTTTCATTTGAAACTTGTTTCTGTGCTGTACAGTGTGATATATCACTTTTCAGTTTTCCTGTTGTAATAATTGAATGGGCGACACGTATGTGATTTAGTTTACAAAGTTGTGCTTTGCTTTTCTGTTCTTTCGATGAAAACTAGTTTCTGTGCATTACAGTGCGAGATAACACTTTTCGGTTTTCCTGTATTCCTAATTGAGCGAGTGACACACATGTGATTCAGTTTACAAAGAAGTGCTTTTCATTTACGTTCTTTTGTTGGAAACTTGTTCCTGTTAGGAACAAGTTTGGGTTAGGGTTAGGGTTAGGGTTAGGGTTAGGTTAGGGCTGGGTAAGGGATAGGGTTAGCGTTAGGATTAGGGTTAGGGTTAGGGTTAGGGCCTTAGGGTTAGGGTTAGGGTTAGGGTTATATCACTTTTCAGTTTTCCTGTTATAATAATTGAACAGGCGACACGTATGTGAATTAGTTTACAAAGTTGTGCTTTGCGTTTCTGTTCTTTCGATGGAAACATGTTCCTGTGCTGTACAGTGTGTTATATCACTTTTCAGTTTGCCTCTTATAATAATTGAACAGGCGACATGTATGTCATTCAGTTTACAAAGTTGTGCTTTCCGTTTCTGTTCTTTCTTTGGAAACTTGTTTCTGTGCCATACAGTGTGAGATACCACTTTTCGGTTTCCCTGTATTCCTAATTGAGCGAGCAACACACATGTGATTTAGTTTACAAAGTAGTGCTTTGGGTTTCTGTTCTTCTTGGAAACTTGTTTCTGTGCTGTACAGTGTGATATATCACTTTTCAGGTTTCCTGTTGTAATAATTGAACGGGCGACACGTATGTGATGTAGTTTACAAAGTTGTGCTTTGCTTTTCTGTTCTTTCGTTGGAAAGTTGTACATGTGCTGTACAGTGAGATATATTACTGTTCAGTTTTCCTGTATTCCTAATGGAGCGAGCGACACACATGTGATTTAGTTTACAAATTAGTGATTTTCTTTTTTGTTCTTTCATTTGAAACTTGTTCCTGTGCTGTACAATGTGATATATCACTTTTCAGTTTTCCTGTTATAATAATTGAACAGGTGACACGTATGTGAATTAGTTTACAAAGTTGTGCTTTGCGTTTCTGTTCTTTCGATGGAAACATGTTCCTGTGCTGTACAGTGTGTTATATCACTTTTCAGTTTTCTTCTTATAATAATTGAACAGGCGACACGTATGTGAATTAGTTTACAATGTTGTGCTTTGCGTTTCTGTTCTTTCGATGGAAACATGTTCCTGTGCTGTACAGTGTGTTATATCACTTTTCAATTTTCCTCTTATAATAATTGAGCAGGCGACACATATGTCATTTAGTTTACAAAGTTGTGCTTTCCGTTTCTGTTCTTTCTTTGGAAACTTGTTTCTGTGCCATACAGTGTGAGATAACACTTTTCGGTTTCCCTGTATTCCTAATTGAGCGAGCGACACACATGTTATTTAGTTTACAAAGTAGTGCTTTGGGTTTCTGTTCTTCTTGGAAACTTGTTTCTGTGCTGTACAGTGTGATATATCACTTTTCAGTTTTCCTGTTGTAATAATTGAACGGGCGAAACGTATGTGATTTAGTTTACAAAGTTGTGCTTTGCTTTTCTGTTCTTTCGACGGAAACTAGTTTCTGTGCCGTACAGTGCGAGATAACACTTTTCGGTTTTCCTGTATTCCTAATTGAGAGAGTGACACACATGTGATTCACTTTACAAAGTAGTGCTTTTCATTTACGTTCTTTTGTTGGAAACTTGTTCCTGTTAGGAACAAGTTAGTGTTAGGGTTAGGGTTAGGGTTAGGGTTAGGGTTAGTGTTGGGGTTAGGTTAGGGCTGGGTAAGGGATAGGGTTAGCGTTAGGGTTAGGGTTAGGGTTAGGGTTAGGGTTAGGGGTTAGGGTTACGGTTAGGGTTAGGGTTAGGGCCTTAGGGTTAGGGTTAGGGTTAGGGTTAGGGTTAGGGTTAAATCACTTTTCAGTTTTCCTGTTATAATAATTGAACAGGCGACACGTATGTGATGTAGTTTACAAAGTTGTGCTTTGCTTTTCTGTTCTTTCGATGGAAACTAGTTTCTGTGCCGTAAAGTGCGAGATAACACTTTTCGGTTTTCCTGTATTCCTAATTGAGCGAGTGACACACATGTGATTCACTTTAAAAAGTAGTGCTTTTCATTTAAGTTCTTTCGTTGGAAACTTGTTCCTGTTAGGAACAAGTTAGGGTTAGGGTTAGGGTTAGGGTTAGGTTAGGGCTCGGTAAGGGATAGGGTTAGTTTTAGGGTTAGGGTTAGGGATAGGGTTAGGGTTAGGGTTATATCACTTTTCAGTTTTCCTGTTATAATAATTGAACAGGCGACACGTATGTGAATTAGTTTACAAAGTTGTGCTTTGCGTTTCTGTTCTTTCGATGGAAACATGTTCCTGTGCTGTACAGTGTGTTATATCACTTTTCAGTTTTCCTCTTATAATAATTGAACAGGCGACACGTATGTCATTTAGTTTACAAAGCTGTGCTTTCTGGTTCTGTTCTTTCTTTGGAAACTTGTTTCTGTGCCATACAGTGTGAGATAACACTTTTCGGTTTTCCTGTATTCCTAATTGAGCGAGCGACACACATGTGATTTAGTTTACAAAGTAGTGCTTTGGGTTTCTGTTCTTCTTGGAAACTTGTTTCTGTGCTGTATAGTGTGATATATCATTTTCAGTTTTCCTGTTGTAATAATTGAACGGGCGACACGTATGTGATGTAGTTTACAAAGTTGTGCTTTGCTTTTCTGTTCTTTCCATGGAAACTAGTTTCTGTGCCATACAGTGCGAGATAACACTTTTCGGTTTTCCTGTATTCCTAATTGAGCGAGTGACACACATATGATTCACTTTACAAAGTAGTGCTTTTCATTTACGTTCTTTCGTTGGAAACTTGTTCCTGTTAGGAACGAGTTAGGGTTAGGGTTAGGGTTAGGGTTAGGGTTAGGGTTAGGTTAGGGCTGGGTAAGGGATAGGGTTAGCGTTAGCGATAGGGTTAGGGTTAGGGTTAGGGTTAGGGTTAGGGTTAGGGGTTAGGGTTAGGGTTAGGGTTAGGGTTAGGGTTAGGGCCTTAGGGTTAGGGTTAGGGTTAGGGTAATATCACTTTTCAGTTTTCCTCTTATAATACTTGAACAGGCGACACATATGTCATTTAGTTTACAAAGTTGTGCTTTCCGTTTCTGTTCTTTCTTTGGAAACTAGTTTCTGTGCCATACAGTGTGAGATAACACTTTTCGGTTTCCCTGTATTCCTAATTGAGCGAGCAACACACATGTGATTTAGTTTACAAAGTAGTGCTTTGGGTTTCTGTTCTTCTTGGAAACTTGTTTCTGTGCTGTACAGTGTGATATATCACTTTTCAGTTTTCCTGTTGTAATAATTGAACGGGCGACACGTATGTGATTTAGTTTACAAAGTTGTGCTTTGCTTTTCTGTTCTTTCGATGGAAACTAGTTTCTGTACCGTACAGTGCGAGATAACACTTTTCGCTTTTCCTGTATTCCTAATTCAGCGAGTGACACACATGTGATTCACTTTACAAAGTAGTGCTTTTCATTTATGTTCTTTCGTTGGAAACTTGTTCCTGTTAGGAACAAGTTAGGGTTAGGGTTAGGGTTAGGGTTAGGTTAGGGCTGGGTAAGGGATAGGGTTAGCATTAGGGTTAGGGTTAGGTTTAGGGTTAGGGTTAGGGGTTAGGGATAGGGTTAGGGTTAGGATTAGGGCCTTAGGGTTAGGGTTAGCGTTAGGGTTAAGGTTAGGGTTAGGGTTAGGGTTAGGGCCTTAGGGTTAGGGTTAGGGTTAGGGTTATATCACTTTTCAGTTTTCCTGTTATAATAATTTAACAGGCGACACGTATGTGAATTAGTTTACAAAGTTGTGCTTTGCGTTTCTGCTCTTTCAATGGAAACTTGTTTCTATGCCGTACAGTGCAAGATAACATTTTTCAGTTTTCCTGTATTCCTAATTGAGCGAGCGACACACAGGTGATTCTGTTTAAATGTAGTGCTTTGCTTTTCTGTTCTTTCTTTGGAAAGTTATTCTTGTGCTGTACAGTGAGATATATTACTGTTCAGTTTTCCTGTATTCCTAATGGAGCGAGCGACACACATGTGATTTAGTTTACAAATTAGTGATTTTCTTTTTTGTTCTTTCATTTGAAACTTGTTCCTGTGCTGTACAATGTGATATATCACTTTTCATTTTCCTGTTATAATAATTGAACAGGCGACACGTATGTGAATTAGTTTACAAAGTTGTGCTTTGCGTTTCTGTTCTTTCGATGGAAACATGTTCCTGTGCTGTACAGTGTGTTATATCACTTTTCAATTTTCCTCTTATAATAATTGAACAGGCGACACATATGTCATTTAGTTTACAAAATTGTGCTTTCCGTTTCTGTTCTTTCTTTGGAAACTTGTTTCTGTGCCATACAGTGTGAGATAACACTTTCCGGTTTCCCTATATTCCTAACTGAGCGAGCGACACACATGTGATTTAGTTTACAAAGTAGTGCTTTGGCTTTCTCACTTCTTGGAAAATTGTTTCTGTGATGTACAGTGTGATATATCACTTTTCAGTTTTCCTGTTCTAATAATTGAACGGGCGACACGTATGTGATTTAGTTTACAAAGTTGTGCTTTGCTTTTCTGTTCTTTCGATGGAAAATAGTTTCTGTGCCGTACAGTGCGAGATAACACTTTTCGGTTTTCCTGTATTCGTAATTGAGCGAGTGACACACATGTGATTCACTTTACAAAGTAGTGCTTTTCATTTACGTTCTTTCATTGGAAACTTGTTCCTGTTAGCGTTAGGGTTAGGGTTAGGGTTAGGGTTAGGGTTAGGGCCTTAGGGTTAGGGTTAGGGTTAGGGTTATATCACTTTTCAGTTTTCCTGTTCTAATAATTGAACGGGCGACACGTATGTGATTTAGTTTACAAAGTTGTGCTTTGCTTTTCTGTTCTTTCGATGGAAAATAGTTTCTGTGCCGTACAGTGCGAGATAACACTTTTCAGTTTTCCTGTATTCCTAATTGAGCGAGCGACTGACACACAGGTGATTCTGTTTAAAAGTAGTGCTTTGCTTTTCTGTTCTTTCGTTGGAAAATTGTTCTTGTGCTGTACAGTGAGATATATTACTGTTCAGTTTTCCTGTATTCCTAATGGAGCGAGCGACACACATGTGATTTAGTTGACAAATTAGTGATTTTCTTTTTTGTTCTTTCATTTGAAACTTGTTCCTGTGCTGTACAATGTGATATATCACTTTTCAGTTTTCCTGTTATAATAATTGAACAGGTGACACATATGTGAATTAGTTTACAAAGTTGTGCTTTGCGTTTCTGTTCTTTCGATGGAAACATGTTCCTGTGCTGTACAGTGTGTTATATCACTTTTCAGTTTTCTTCTTATAATAATTGAACAGGCGACACGTATGTCATTTAGTTTACAAAGTTGTGCTTTGCGTTTCTGTTCTTTCTTTGGAAACTTGTTTCTGTGTCATACAGTGTGAGATAACACTTTCCGGTTTCCCTGTATTCCTAAATGAGGGAGCGACACACATGTGATTTAGTTTACAAAGTAGTGCTTTGGGTTTCTGTTCTTCTTGGAAACTTGTTTCTGTGCTGTACAGGGTGATATATCACTTTTCAGTTTTCCTGTTGTAATAATTGAACGGGCGACACGTATGTGATTTAGTTTACAAAGTTGTGCTTTGCTTTTCTGTTCTTTCGATGGAAACTAGTTTCTGTGCCGTACAGTGCGAGATAACACTTTTCGGTTTTCCTGTATTCCTAATTGAGAGAGTGACACACATGTGATTCACTTTACAAAGTAGTGCTTTTCATTTACGTTCTTTCGTTGGAAACTTGCTCCTGTTAGGAACAAGTTAGTGTTGGGGTTAGGGTTAGGGTTAGGGTTAGGGTTAGGGTTAGGGTTGGGGTTAGGTTAAGGCTGGGTAAGGGATAGGGTTAGTGTTAGGGTTAGGGTTAGGGTTAGGGTTAGGGTTAGGGGTTAGGGTTACGGTTAGGGTTAGGGTTAGGGCCGTAGGGTTAGGGTTAGGGTTAGGGTTAGGGTTAGGGCCTTAGGGTTAGGGTTAGGGTTATATCACTTTTCAGTTTTCCTGTTATAATAATTGAACAGGCAACACGTATGTGAAGTAGTTTACAAAGTTGTGCTTTGCGTTTCTGTTCTTTCAATGGAAACTTGTTTCTGTGCCGTACAGTGCGAGATAACACTTTTCAGTTTTCCTGTATTCCTAATTGAGCCAGCGACACACAGGTGATTCTGTTTAAAAGTAGTGCTTTGCTTTTCTGTTCTTTCGTTGGAAACTTGTTCTTGTGCTGTAGAGTGAGATATATTACTGTTCAGTTTTCCTGTATTCCTAATGGAGCTAGCGACACACATGTGATTTAGTTGACAAATTAGTGATTTTCTTTTTTGTTCTTTCATTTGAAACTTGTTTCTGTGCTGTACAATGTGATATATCACTTTTCAGTTTTCCTGTTATAATAATTGAACAGGCGACACGTATGTGAATTAGTTTACAAAGTTGTGCTTTGCGTTTCTGTTCTTTCGATGGAAACATGTTCCTGTGCTGTTCAGTGTGTTATATCACTTTTCAGTTTTCCTCTTATAATAATTGAACAGGCGACACATATGTCATTTAGTTTACAAAGTTGTGCTTTCCGTTTCTGTTCTTTCTTTGGAAACTTGTTTCTGTGCCATACAGTGTGAGATAACACTTTTCGGTTTCCCTGTATTCCTAATTGAGCGAGCGACACACATGTGATTCAGTTTACAAAGTAGTGCTTTTCATTTACGTTCTTTCGTTGGAAACTTGTTCCTGTTAGGAACAAGTTAGGGTTAGGGTTAGTGTTAGGGTTAGGTTTAGGGTTAGGTTAGGGCTGGGTAAGGGATAAGGTAAGCGTTAGGGTTAGGGTTAGGGTTAGGCTTAGGCTTAGGGTTAGGGCCTTAGGGTTAGGGTTAGGGTTAGGGTTATATCACTTTTCAGTTTTCCTGTTATAATAATTGAATAGGTGACACATATGTGAATTAGTTTACAAAGTTGTGCTTTGCGTTTCTGTTCTTTTGATGGAAACATGTTCCTGTGCTGTACAATGTGATATATCACTTTTCCGTTTTCCTGTTATAATAATTGAACAGGCGACACGTATGTGAATTAGTTTACAAAGTTGTGCTTTGCGTTTCTGTTCTTTCGATGGAAACATGTTCCTGTGCTGTTCAGTGTGTTATATCACTTTTCAGTTTTCCTCTTATAATAATTGAACAGGCGACACGTATGTCATTTAGTTTACAAAGTTGTGCTTTCCGTTTCTGTTCTTTCTTTGGAAACATGTTTCTGTGCCATACAGTGTGAGATAACACTTTTCGGTTTCCCTATATTCCTAATTGAGCGAGCGACACACATGTGATTCAGTTTACAAAGTAGTGCTTTTCATTTACGTTCTTTCGTTGGAAACTTGTTCCTGTTAGGAACAAGTTAGGGTTAGGGTTAGGGTTAGGGTTAGGGTTAGGGTTAGGGTTAGGTTAGGGCTGGGTAAGGGATAGGGTTAGCTTTAGGGTTAGGGTTAGGGATAGGGTTAGGGTTAGGGTTATATCACTTTTCAGTTTTCCTGTTATAATAATTGAACAGGCGACACGTATGTGAATTAGTTTACAAAGTTGTGCTTTGCGTTTCTGTTCTTTCGATGGAAACATGTTCCTGTGCTGTACAGTGTGTTATATCACTTTTCAGTTTTCCTCTTATAATAATTGAACAGGCGACACATATGTCATTTAGTTTACAAAGTTGTGCTTTCCGTTTCTGTTCTTTCTTTGGAAACTTGTTTCTGTGCCATACAGTGTGAGATAACACTTTTCGGTTTCCCTGTATTCCTAATTGAGCGAGCGACACACATGTGATTTAGTTTACAAAGTAGTGCTTTGGGTTTCTGTTCTTCTTGGAAACTTGTTTCTGTGCTGTACAGTGTGATATATCACTTTTCAGTTTTCCTGTTGTAATAATTGAACGGGCGACACGTATGTGATTTAGTTTACAAAGTTGTGCTTTGCTTTTCTGTTCTTTCGATGGAAACTAGTTTCTGTACCGTACAGTGCGAGATAACACTTTTCGGTTTTCCTGTATTCCTAATTCAGCAAGTGACACACATGTGATTCACTTTACAAAGTAGTGCTTTTCATTTATGTTCTTTCGTTGGAAACTTGTTCCTGTTAGGAACATGTTCCTGTTAGGAACAAGTTAGGGTTAGCTTTAGGGTTAGGGTTAGGGTTAGGGTTAGGGTTAGGGTTAGGTTAGGGCTGGGTAAGGGATAGGGTTAGCATTAGGGTTAGGGGTAGGGTTAGGGTTAGGGTTAGGGTTAGAGGTTAGGGTTAGGGTTAGGGTTAGGGTTTGGGCCTTAGGGTTTGGGTTAGGGTTATGGTTAGGTTAGGGCTGGGTAAGGGATAGGGTTAGCATTAGGGTTAGGGTTAGGGTTAGGGTTAGGGTTAGGGTTACGGTTAGGGTTAGGGGTAGGGTTATATCACTTTTCAGTTTTCCTGTTATAATAATTGAACAGGCGACACATATGTGAATTAGTTTACAAAGTTGTGCTTTGCCTTTCTGTTCTTTCGTTGGAAACTTGTTCTTGTGCTGTACAGTGAGATATATTACTGTTCAGTTTTCCTGTATTCCTAATGGAGCGAGCGACACACATGTGATTTAGTTTACAATTTAGTGATTTTCTTTTTTGTTCTTTCATTTGAAACTTGTTCCTGTGCTGTACAATGTGATATATCACTTTTCAGTTTTCCTGTTGTAATAATTGAACGGGCGACACGTATGTGATTTAGTTTACAAAGTTGTGCTTTGCTTTTCTGTTCTTTCGATGGAAACTAGTTTCTGTGCCATACAGTGCGAGATAACACTTTTCGGTTTTCCTGTATTCCTAATTGAGCGAGTGACACACCTGTGATTCACTTTACAAAGTAGTGCTTTTCATTTACGTTCTTTCGTTGGAAACTTGTTCCTGTTAGGAACAAGTTAGGGTTAGGGTTAGGGTTAGGGTTAGGGTTAGGGTTAGGTTAGGGCTGGGTAAGGGATAGGGTTAGCATTAGGGTTAGGGTTAGGGTTAGGGTTAGGATTAGGGATAGGGTTAGAGGTTAGGGTTAGGGTTAGGGTTAGGGTTAGGGCCTTAGGGTTAGGGTTAGGGTTAGGTTAGGGCTGGGTAAGGGATAGGGTTAGCATTAGGGTTAGGGTTAGGATTAGGGTTAGGGTTAAGGTTAGGGTTACGGTTAGGGTTAGGGGTAGGGTTATATCACTTTTCAGTTTTCCTGTTATAATAATTGAACAGGCGACACATATGTGAATTAGTTTACAAAGTTGTGCTTTGCCTTTCGGTTCTTTCATTGGAAACTTGTTGTTGTGCTGTACAGTGAGATATATTACTGTTCAGTTTTCCTGTATTCCTAATGGAGCGAGCGACACACATGTGATTTAGTTTACAAATTAGTGATTTTCTTTTTTGTTCTTTCATTTGAAACTTGTTCCTGTGCTGTACAATGTGATATATCACTTTTCAGTTTTCCTGTTATAATAATTGAACAGGCGACACGTATGTGAATTAGTTTACAAAGTTGTGCTTTGCGTTTCTGTTCTTTCGATGGAAACATGTTCCTGTGCTGTACAGTGTGTTATATCACTTTTCAGTTTTCCTCTTATAATAATTGAACAGGCGACACGTATGTCATTTAGTTTACAAAGTTGTGCTTTGCGTTTCTGTTCTTTCTTTGGAAACTTGTTTCTGTGTCATACAGTGTGAGATAACACTTTCTGGTTTCCCTGTATTCCTAATTGAGGGAGCGACACACATGTGATTTAGTTTACAAAGTAGTGCTTTGGGTTTCTGTTCTTCTTGGAAACTTGTTTCTGTGCTGTACAGGGTGATATATCACTTTTCAGTTTTCCTGTTGTAATAATTGAACGGGCGACACGTATGTGGTTTAGTTTACAAAGTTGTGCTTTGCTTTTTTATTCTTTCGATGGAAACTAGTTTCTGTGCCGTACAGTGCGAGATAACACTTTTCGGTTTTCCTGTATTCCTAATTGAGCGAGTGACACACATGTGATTCACTTTACAAAGTAGTGCTTTTCATTTACGTTCTTTCGTTGGAAACTTGTTCCTGTTAGGAACATGTTAGGGTTAGGGTTAGGTTTAGGGTTAGCGTTAGGGTTAGGTTAGGGCTGGGTAAGGGATAGGGTTAGCGTTAGGGTTAGGGTTAGGGTTAGGGTTAGGGATTAGGGTTAGGGGTTAGGGTTAGGGTTAGGGTTAGGGTTAGGGTTAGGGCCTTAGAATTAGAGTTAGGGTTAGGGTTATATCACTTTTCAGTTTTCCTGTTATAATAATTGAACAGGCGACACATATGTGAATTAGTTTACAAAGTTGTGCTTTGCCTTTCTGTTCTTTCGTTGGAAACTTGTTCTTGTGCTGTACAGTGAGATATATTACTGTTCATTTTTCCTGTATTCCTAATGGAGCGAGCGACACACATGTGATTTGGTTTACAAATTAGTGATTTTCTTTTTTGTTCTTTCATTTGAAACTTGTTCCTGTGCTGTACAATGTGATATATCACTTTTCAGTTTTCCTGTTATAATAATTGAACAGGCGACACGTATGTGAATTAGATTACAAAGTTGTGCTTTGCGTTTCTGTTCTTTGGATGAAAACATGTTCCTGTGCTGTACAGTGTGTTATATCACTTTTCAGTTTTCCTCTTATAATAATTGAACAGGCGACACGTATGTCATTTAGTTTACAAAGTTGTGCTTTCCGTTTCTGTTCTTTCGATGGAAACTAGTTTCTGTGCCGTACAGTGCGAGATAACACTTTTCGGTTTTCCTGTATTCCTAATTGAGCGAGTGACACACATGTGATTCACTTTACAAAGTAGTGCTTTTCATTTATGTTCTTTCGTTGGAAACTTGTTCCTGTTAGGAACATGTTCCTGTTAGGAACAAGTTAGGGTTAGCTTTAGGGTTAGGGTTAGGGTTAGGGTTAGGGTTAGGGTTAGGTTAGGGCTGGGTAAGGGATAGGGTTAGCATTAGGGTTAGGGGTAGGGTTAGGGTTAGGGTTAGGGTTAGAGGTTAGGGTTAGGGTTAGGGTTAGGGTTTGGGCCTTAGGGTTAGGGTTAGGGTTATGGTTAGGTTAGGGCTGGGTAAGGGATAGGGTTAGCATTAGGGTTAGGGTTAGGGTTAGGGTTAGGGTTACGGTTAGGGTTAGGGGTAGGGTTATATCACTTTTCAGTTTTCCTGTTATAATAATTGAACAGGCGACACATATGTGAATTAGTTTACAAAGTTGTGCTTTGCCTTTCTGTTCTTTCGTTGGAAACTTGTTCTTCTGCTGTACAGTGAGATATATTACTGTTCAGTTTTCCGGTATTCCTAATGGAGCGAGCGACACACATGTGATTTAGTTTACAATTTAGTGATTTTCTTTTTTGTTCTTTCATTTGAAACTTCTTCCTGTGCTGTACAATGTGATATATCACTTTTCAGTTTTCCTGTTGTAATAATTGAACGGGCGACACGTATGTGATTTAGTTTACAAAGTTGTGCTTTGCTTTTCTGTTCTTTCGATGGAAACTAGTTTCTGTGCCGTACAGTGCGAGATAACACTTTTCGGTTTTCCTGTATTCCTAATTGAGCGAGTGACACACCTGTGATTCACTTTACAAAGTAGTGCTTTTCATTTACGTTCTTTCGTTGGAAACTTGTTCCTGTTAGGAACAAGTTAGGGTTAGGGTTAGGGTTAGGGTTAGGGTTAGGGTTAGGTTAGGGCTGGGTAAGGGATAGGGTTAGCATTAGGGTTAGGGTTAGGGTTAGGGTTAGGATTAGGGATAGGGTTAGAGGTTAGGGTTAGGGTTAGGGTTAGGGTTAGGGCCTTAGGGTTAGGGTTAGGGTTAGGTTAGGGCTGGGTAAGGGATAGGGTTAGCATTAGGGTTAGGGTTAGGGTTAGGGTTAGGGTTAAGGTTAGGGTTACGGTTAGGGTTAGGGGTAGGGTTATATCACTTTTCAGTTTTCCTGTTATAATAATTGAACAGGCGACACATATGTGAATTAGTTTACAAAGTTGTGCTTTGCCTTTCGGTTCTTTCATTGGAAACTTGTTGTTGTGCTGTACAGTGAGATATATTACTGTTCAGTTTTCCTGTATTCCTAATGGAGCGAGCGACACACATGTGATTTAGTTTACAAATTAGTGATTTTCTTTTTTGTTCTTTCATTTGAAACTTGTTCCTGTGCTGTACAATGTGATATATCACTTTTCAGTTTTCCTGTTATAATAATTGAACAGGCGACACGTATGTGAATTAGTTTACAAAGT
Organism: Meriones unguiculatus; assembly: GCF_030254825.1. Classification (NCBI taxonomy): domain Eukaryota; kingdom Metazoa; phylum Chordata; class Mammalia; order Rodentia; family Muridae; genus Meriones; species Meriones unguiculatus. The sequence continues at coordinate 1,310,737 of NC_083368.1, read as the reverse complement.
TGTGCTTTGCGTTTCTGTTCTTTCGATGGAAACATGTTCCTGTGCTGTACAGTGTGTTATATCACTTTTCAGTTTTCCTCTTATAATAATTGAAAAGGCGACACGTATGTCATTTAGTTTACAAAGTTGTGCTTTGCGTTTCTGTTCTTTCTTTGGAAACTTGTTTCTGTGTCATACAGTGTGAGATAACACTTTCTGGTTTCCCTGTATTCCTAATTGAGGGAGCGACACACATGTGATTTAGTTTACAAAGTAGTGCTTTGGGTTTCTGTTCTTCTTGGAAACTTGTTTCTGTGCTGTACAGGGTGATATATCACTTTTCAGTTTTCCTGTTGTAATAATTGAACGGGCGACACGTATGTGGTTTAGTTTACAAAGTTGTGCTTTGCTTTTTTATTCTTTCGATGGAAACTAGTTTCTGTGCCGTACAGTGCGAGATAACACTTTTCGGTTTTCCTGTATTCCTAATTGAGCGAGTGACACACATGTGATTCACTTTATAAAGTAGTGCTTTTCATTTACGTTCTTTCGTTGGAAACTTGTTCCTGTTAGGAACAAGTTAGGGTTAGGGTTAGGTTTAGGGTTAGCGTTAGGGTTAGGTTAGGGCTGGGTAAGGGATAGGGTTAGCGTTAGGGTTAGGGTTAGGGTTAGGGTTAGGGATTAGGGTTAGGGGTTAGGGTTAGGGTTAGGGTTAGGGTTAGGGTTAGGGCCTTAGAATTAGAGTTAGGGTTAGGGTTATATCACTTTTCAGTTTTCCTGTTATAATAATTGAACAGGCGACACATATGTGAATTAGTTTACAAAGTTGTGCTTTGCCTTTCTCTTCTTTCGTTGGAAACTTGTTCTTGTGCTGTACAGTGAGATATATTACTGTTCATTTTTCCTGTATTCCTAATGGAGCGAGCGACACACATGTGATTTAGTTTACAAATTAGTGATTTTCTTTTTTGTTCTTTCATTTGAAACTTGTTCCTGTGCTGTACAATGTGATATATCACTTTTCAGTTTTCCTGTTATAATAATTGAACAGGCGACACGTATGTGAATTAGATTACAAAGTTGTGCTTTGCGTTTCTGTTCTTTGGATGAAAACATGTTCCTGTGCTGTACAGTGTGTTATATCACTTTTCAGTTTTCCTCTTATAATAATTGAACAGGCGACACGTATGTCATTTAGTTTACAAAGTTGTGCTTTCCGTTTCTGTTCTTTCGATGGAAACAAGTTTCTGTGCCGTACAGTGCGAGATAACACTTTTAGGTTTTTCTGTATTCCTAATTGAGCGAGTGACACACATGTGATTCACTTTACAAAGTAGTGCTTTTCATTTATGTTCTTTCTTTGGAAACTTGTTCCTGTTAGGAACAAGTTAGGGTTAGGTTTAGGGTTAGGGTTATGGTTAGCGTTAGGTTAGGGCTGGGTAAGGGATAGGATTAGCGTTAGGGTTAGGGTTAGGGTTAGGGTTAGGGGTTAGGGTTAGGGTTAGGGTTAGGGTTAGGGTTAGGGTTAGGGCCTTAGGGTTAGGGTTAGGGTTAGTGTTATATCACTTTTCAGTTTTCCTGTTATAATAATTGAACAGGCGAAACGTATGTGAATTAGTTTACAAAGTTGTGCTTTGCTTTTCTGTTCTTTCGATGGAAACTAGTTTCTGTGCCATACAGTGCGAGATAACACTTTTCGGTTTTCCTGTATTCCTAATTGAGCGAGTGACACACATGTGATTCACTTTACAAAGTAGTGCTTTTCATTTACGTTCTTTCATTGGAAACTTGTTCCTGTTAGGAACAAGTTAGGGTTAGGGTTAGGGTTAGGGTTAGGGCTGGGTAAGGGATAGGGTTAGCATTAGGGTTAGGGTTAGGGTTAGGGTTAGGTTTAGGGTTAGGGTTAGAGGTTAGGGTTAGGGTTAGGATTAGGGCTTTAGGGTTAGGGTTAGGGTTACGTTAGGGCTGGGTAAGGGATAGGGTTAGCATTAGGGTTAGGGTTAGGGTTAGGGTTAGGGTTACGGTTAGGGTTACGGTTAGGGTTAGGGGTAGGGTTATATCACTTTTCAGTTTTCCTGTTATAATAATTGAACAGGCGACACATATGTCAATTAGTTTACAAAGTTGTGCGTTGCCTTTCTGTTCTTTCGTTGGAAACTTGTTCTTGTGCTGTACAGTGAGATATATTACTGTTCAGTTTTCCTGTATTCCTAATGGAGCGAGCGACACACATGTGATTTAGTTTACAAATTAGTGATTTTCTTTTTTGTTCTTTCATTTTAAACTTGTTCCTGTGCTGTACAATGTGATATATCACTTTTCAGTTTTCCTGTTATAATAATTGAACAGGCAACACGTATGTGAATTAGTTTACAAAGTTGTGCTTTGCGTTTCTGTTCTTTCGATGGAAACATGTTCCTGTGCTGTACAGTGTGTTATATCACTTTTCAGTTTTCCTCTTATAATAATTGAACAGGCGACACGTATGTCATTTAGTTTACAAAGTTGTGCTTTGCGTTTCTGTTCTTTCGATGGAAACATGTTCCTGTGCTGTACATTGTGTTATATCACTTTTCAGTTTTCCTCTTATAATAATTGAACAGGCGACACGTATGTCATTTAGTTTACAAAGTTGTGCTTTGCGTTTCTGTTCTTTCGATGGAACCATGTTCCTGTGCTGTACAGTGTGTTATATCACTTTTCAGTTTTCCTCTTATAATAATTGAACAGGCGACATGTATGTCATTTAGTTTACAAAGTTGTGCTTTGCGTTTCTGTTCTTTCGATGGAAACTAGTTTCTGTGCCGTACAGTGCGAGATAACACTTTTCGGTTTTCCTGTATTCCTAATTGAGCGAGTGACACACATGTGATTCACTTTACAAAGTAGTGCTTTTCATTTACGTTCTTTCGTTGGAAACTTGTTCCTGTTAGGAACAAGTTAGGGTTAGGGTTAGGGTTAGGGTTAAGGTTAGGGTTAGGGTTAGGGTTAGGTTAGGGCTGGGTAAGGGATAGGGTTAGCGTTAGGGTTAGGGTTAGGGTTAGGGTTAGGGTTAGGGTTTAGGGTTAGGGTTAGGGTTAGGGTTAGGGTTAGGGTTAGGGTTAGGGCCTTAGGGTTAGGGTTAGGGTTAGGGTTATATCACTTTTCCGTTTTCCTGTTATAATAATTGAACAGGCGACACATATGTGAATTAGTTTACAAAGTTGTGCTTTGCGTTTCTGTTATTTCAATGGAAACTTGTTTCTGTGCCGTACAGTGCGAGATAACACTTTTCAGTTTTCCTGTATTCCTAATTGAGTGAGCGACACACAGGTGATTCTGTTTAAAAGTAGTGCTTTGCTTTTCTGTTCTTTCGTTGGAAACTTGTTCTTGTGCTGTACAGTGAGATATATTACTGTTCAGTTTTCCTGTATTCCTAATGGAGCGAGCGACACACATGTGATTTAGTTTACAAATTAGTGATTTTCTTTTTTGTTCTTTCATTTGAAACTTGTTCCTGTGCTGTACAATGTGATATATCACTTTTCAGTTTTCCTGTCATAATAATTGAACAGGCCACACGTATGTGAATTAGTTTACGAAGTTGTGCTTTGCGTTTCTGTTCTTTCGATGGAAACATGTTCCTGTGCTGTACAGTGTGTTATATCACTTTTCAGTTTTCCTCTTATAATAATTGAACAGCCGACACGTATGTCATTTAGTTTACAAAGTTGTGCTTTGCGTTTCTGTTCTTTCTTTGGAAACTTGTTTCTGTGCCATACAGTGTGAGATAACACTTTCCGGTTTCCCTGTATTCCTAATCGAGCGAGCGACACACATGTGATTTAGTTTACAAAGTAGTGCTTTGGGTTTCTGTTCTTCTTGGAAACTTGTTTCTGTGCTGTACAGTGTGATATATCACTTTTCAGTTTTCATGTTGTAATAATTGAACGGGTGACACGTATGTGATTTAGTTTTCCAAGTTGTGCTTTGCTTTTCTGTTCTTTCGATGGAAACTAGTTTCTGTGCCGTACAATGCGAGATAACACTTTTCGGTTTTCCTGTATTCCTAATTGAGCGAGTGACACACATGTGATTCAGTTTACAAAGTAGTGCTTTTCATTTACGTTCTTTCGTTGGAACAAGTTAGGGTTAGGGTAAGGGTTAGGGTTAGCGTTAGCGTTAGGGTTAGGGATAGGGTTAGGGTTAGGGTTAGGGTTAGGGGTTAGGGTTAGGGTTAGGGTTAGGGTTAGGCGTTAGGGTTAGGTTTAGGGTTAGGTTAGGGCTGGGTAAGGGATAGGGTTAGCGTTAGGGTTAGGGTTAGGGTTAGGGTTAGGGTTAGGGTTAGGGTTAGGGTTAGGGCCTTAGGGTTAGGGTTAGGGTTAGGGTTATATCACTTTTCAGTTTTCCTGTTATAATAATTGAACAAGCGACACATATGTGAATTAGTTTACAAAGTTGTGCTTTGCATTTCTGTTCTTTCAATGGAAACTTGTTTCTGTGCCGTACAGTGTGAGATAACACTTTTCAGTTTTCCTGTATTCCTAATTGAGCGAGCGACACACAGGTGATTCTGTTTAAAAGTAGTGCTTTGCTTTTCTGTTCTTTCGTTGGAAACTTGTTCTTGTGCTGTACAGTGAGATATATTACTGTTCAGTTTTCCTGTATTCCTAATGGAGCGAGCGACACACATGTGATTTAGTTTACAAATTAGTGATTTTCTTTTTTGTTCTTTCATTTGAAACTTGTTCCTGTGCTGTACAATGTGATATATCACTTTTCAGTTTTCCTGTTATAATAATTGAACAGGCCACACGTATGTGAATTAGTTTACGAAGTTGTGCTTTGCGTTTCTGTTCTTTCGATGGAAACATGTTCCTGTGCTGTACAGTGTGTTATATCACTTTTCAGTTTTCCTCTTATAATAATTGAACAGCCGACACGTATGTCATTTAGTTTACAAAGTTGTGCTTTGCGTTTCTGTTCTTTCTTTGGAAACTTGTTTCTGTGCCATACAGTGTGAGATAACACTTTCCGGTTTCCCTGTATTCCTAATCGAGCGAGCGACACACATGTGATTTAGTTTACAAAGTAGTGCTTTGGGTTTCTGTTCATCTTGGAAACTTGTTTCTGTGCTGTACAGTGTGATATATCACTTTTCAGTTTTCATGTTGTAATAATTGAACGGGTGACACGTATGTGATTTAGTTTTCCAAGTTGTGCTTTGCTTTTCTGTTCTTTCGATGGAAACTAGTTTCTGTGCCGTACAATGCGAGATAACACTTTTCGGTTTTCCTGTATTCCTAATTTTGAGAGTGACACACATGTGATTCACTTTACAAAGTAGTGCTTTTCATTTACGTTCTTTCGTTGGAACAAGTTAGGGTTAGGGTAAGGGTTAGGGTTAGCGTTAGCGTTAGGGTTAGGGATAGGGTTAGGGTTAGGGTTAGGGTTAGGGGTTAGGGTTAGGGTTAGGGTTAGGGTTAGGCGTTAGGGTTAGGTTTAGGGTTAGGTTAGGGCTGGGTAAGGGATAGGGTTAGCGTTAGGGTTAGGGTTAGGGTTAGGGTTAGGGTTAGGGTTAGGGTTAGGGTTAGGGTTAGGGTTAGGGCCTTAGGGTTAGGGTTAGGGTTAGGGTTATATCACTTTTCAGTTTTCCTGTTATAATAATTGAACAAGCGACACATATGTGAATTAGTTTACAAAGTTGTGCTTTGCATTTCTGTTCTTTCAATGGAAACTTGTTTCTGTGCCGTACAGTGTGAGATAACACTTTTCAGTTTTCCTGTATTCCTAATTGAGCGAGCGACACACAGGTGATTCTGTTTAAAAGTAGTGCTTTGCTTTTCTGTTCTTTCGTTGGAAACTTGTTCTTGTGCTGTACAGTGAGATATATTACTGTTCAGTTTTCCTGTATTCCTAATGGAGCGAGCGACACACATGTGATTTAGTTTACAAATTAGTGATTTTCTTTTTTGTTCTTTCATTTGAAACTTGTTCCTGTGCTGTACAATGTGATATATCACTTTTCAGTTTTCCTGTTATAATAATTGAACAGGCGACACGTATGTGAATTAGTTTACAAAGTTGTGCTTTGCGTTTCTGTTCTTTCGATGGAAACATGTTCCTGTGCTGTACAGTGTGTTATATCACTTTTCAGTTTTCCTCTTATAATAATTGAACAGGCGACACGTATGTCATTTAGTTTACAAAGTGGTGCTTTGCTTTTCTGTTCTTTCTTTGGAAACTTGTTTCTGTGCCATACAGTGTGAGATAACACATTCCGGTTTCCCTGTATTCCTAATTGAGCGAGCGACACACATGTGATTTAGTTTACAAAGTAGTGCTTTGGGTTTCTGTTCTTCTTGGAAACTTGTTTCTGTGCTGTACAGTGTGATATATCACTTTTCAGTTTTCCTGTTGTAATAATTGAACGGGCGACACGTATGTGATTTAGTTTACAAAGTTGTGCTTTGCTTTTCTGTTCTTTCGATGGAAACTAGTTTCTGTGCCGTACAGTGCGAGATAACACTTTTCGGTTTTCCTGTATTCCTAATTGAGCGAGTGACACACATGTGATTCAGTTTACAAAGTAGTGCTTTTCATTTACGTTCTTTCGTTGGAAACTTGATCCTGTTAGGAACAAGTTAGGGTTAGGGTTAGGGTTAGGGTTAGGGTTAGGGTTAGGGTTAGGGTTAGGGTTAGGGTTAGGTTAGGGCTGGGTAAGGGATAGGGTTAGCGTTAGGGTTAGGGTTAGGTTTAGGGTTAGGGTTAGGGTTAGGGTTAGGGTTAGGGGTTAGGGTTAGGGTTAGGGTTAGGGTTAGGGCCTTAGGGTTAGGGTTAGGGTTAGGGTTATATCACTTTTCAGTTTTCCTGTTATAATAATTGAACAGGCGACACATATGTGAATTAGTTTACAAAGTTGTGCTTTGCGTTTCTGTTCTTTCAATGGAAACTTGTTTCTGTGCGGTACAGTGTGAGATAACACTTTTCAGTTTTCCTGTATTCCTAATTGAGTGAGCGACACACAGGTGATTCTGTTTAAAAGTAGTGCTTTGCTTTTCTATTCTTTCGTTGGAAACTTGTTCTTGTGTTGTACAGTGAGATATATTACTGTTCAGTTTTCCTGTATTCCTAATGGAGCGAGCGACACACATGTGATTTAGTTTACAAATTAGTGATTTTCTTTTTTGTTCTTTCATTTGAAACTTGTTCCTGTGCTGTACAATGTGATATATCACTTTTCAGTTTTCCTGTTATAATAATTGAACAGGCGACACGTATGTGAATTAGTTTACCAAGTTGTGCTTTGCGTTTCTGTTCTTTCGATGGAAACATGTTCCTGTGCTGTACAGTGTGTTATATCACTTTTCAGTTTTCCTCTTATAATAATTGAACAGGCGACACGTATGTCATTTAGTTTACAAAGTTGTGCTTTGCGTTTCTGTTCTTTCTTTGGAAACTTGTTTCTGTGTCATACAGTGTGAGATAACACTTTCCGGTTTCCCTGTATTCCTAATTGAGGGAGCGACACACATGTGATTTAGTTTACAAAGTAGTGCTTTGGGTTTCTGTTCTTCTTGGATACTTGTTTCTGTGCTGTACAGGGTGATATATCACTTTTCAGTTTTCCTCTTGTAATAATTGAACGGGCGACACGTATGTGATTTAGTTTTCAAAGTTGTGTTTGCTTTTCTGTTCTTTCGATGGAAACTAGTTTCTGTGCTGTACAGTGCGAGATAACACTTTTCGGTTTTCCTGTATTCGTAATTGAGCGAGTGACACACATGTGATTCACTTTACAAAGTAGTGCTTTTCATTTTCGTTCTTTCGTTGGAAACTTGTTCCTGTTATGAACAAGTTAGGGTTAGGGTTAGGGTTAGGGTTAGGTTAGGGCTGGGTAAGGGATAGGGTTAGCGTTAGGGTTAGGCTTAGGGTTAGGGTTAGGGTTAGGGTTAGGGTTAAGGGTCAGGGTTAGGGTTAGGGTTAGGGTTAGGGTTAGGGCCTTAGGGTTAGGGTTAGGGTTAGGGTTATATCACTTTTCAGTTTTCCTGTTATAATAATTGAACAGGCGACAATATGTGAATTAGTTTACAAAGTTGTGCTTTGCCTTTCTGTTCTTTCGTTGGAAACTTGTTCTTGTGCTGTACAGTGAGATATATTACTGTTCAGTTTTCCTGTATTCCTAATGGAGCGAGCGACACACATGTGATTTAGTTTACAAATTAGTGATTTTCTTTTTTGTTCTTTCATTTGAAACTTGTTCCTGTGCTGTACAATGTGATATATCACTTTTCAGTTTTCCTGTCATAATAATTGAACAGGCGACACGTATGTGAATTAGTTTACAAAGTTGTGCTTTGCGTTTCTGTTCTTTCGATGGAAACATGTTCCTGTGCTGTACAGTGTGTTATATCACTTTTCAGTTTTCCTCTTATAATAATTGAACAGGCGACACGTATGTCATTTAGTTTACAAAGTTGTGCTTTCGGTTTCTGTTCTTTCTTTGGAAACTTGTTTCTGTGCCATACAGTGTGAGATAACACTTTTCGGGTTTCCCTGTATTCCTAATTGAGGGAGCGACACACATGTGATTTAGTTTACAAAGTAGTGCTTTGGGTTTCTGTTCTTCTTGGAAAATAGTTTCTGTGCTGTACAGTGTGATATATCACTTTTCAGTTTTCCTGTTGTAATAATTGAACGGGCGACACGTATGTAATTTAGTTTACAAAGCTGTGCTTTGCGTTTCTGTTCTTTCGATGGAAACATGTTCCTGTGCTGTACAGTGTGTTATATCACTTTTCAGTTTTCCTCTTATAATAATTGAACAGGCGACACGTATGTCATTAATTTACAAAGTTGTGCTTTGCGTTTCTGTTCTTTCTTTGGAAACTTGTTTCTGTGCCAAACAGTGTGAGATAACACTTTCCGGTTTCCCTGTATTCCTAATTGAGGGAGCGACACACATGTGATTTAATTTACAAAGTAGTGATTTGGGTTTCTGTTCTTCTTGGAAACTTGTTTCTGTGCTGTACAGTGTGATATATCACTTTTCAGTTTTCCTGTTGTAATAATTGAACGGGCGACACGTATGTGATTTAGTTTACAAAGTTGTGCTTTGCTTTTCTGTTCTTTCGATGGAAACTAGTTTCTGTGCCATACAGTGCGAGATAACACTTTTCGGTTTTCCTGTATTCCTAATTGAGCGAGTGACACACATGTGATTCACTTTACAAACTAGTGCTTTTCATTTACGTTCTTTCGTTGGAAACTTGTTCCTGTTATGAACAAGTTAGGGTTAGGTTTAGGGTTAGGGTTAGGTTAGGGCTGGGTAAGGGATAGGGTTAGCATTAGGGTTAGGGGTAGGGTTAGGGTTAGGGTTAGGGTTAGATGTTAGGGTTAGGGTTAGGGTTAGGGTTAGGGCCTTAGGGGTAGGGTTAGGGTTAGGTTAGGGCTGGGTAAGGGATAGGGTTAGCATTAGGGTTAGGGTGAGGGTTAGGGTTAGGGTTAAGGTTAGGGTTACGGTTAGGGTTAGGGGTAGGGTTATATCACTTTTCAGTTTTCCTGTTATAATAATTGAACAGGCGACACATATGTGAATTAGTTTACAAAGTTGTGCTTTGCCTTTCGGTTCTTTCATTGGAAACTTGTTCTTGTGCTGTACAGTGAGATATATTACTGTTCAGTTTTCCTGTATTCCTAATGGAGCGAGCGACACACATGTGATTTAGTTTACAAAGTAGTGCATTGGGTTTCTGTTCTTCTTGGAAACTTGTTCCTGTGCTGTACAGGGTGATATATCACTTTTCAGTTTTCCTGTTGTAATAATTGAACGGGCGACACGTATGTGGTTTAGTTTACAAAGTTGTGCTTTGCTTTTCTGTTCTTTCGATGGAAACTAGTTTCTGTGCCGTACAGTGCGAGATAACACTTTTCGGTTTTCCTGTATTCCTAATTGAGCGAGTGACACACATGTGATTCAGTTTACAAAGTAGTGCTTTTCATTTACGTTCTTTCGTTGGAAACTTGATCCTGTTAGGAACAAGTTAGGGTTAGGGTTAGGGTTAGGGTTAGGGTTAGGGTTAGGGTTAGGGTTAGGTTAGGGCTGGGTAAGGGATAGGGTTAGCGTTAGGGTTAGGGTTAGGTTTAGGATTAGGGTTAGGGTTAGGGTTAGGGTTAGGGGTTAGGGTTAGGGTTAGGGTTAGGGTTAGGGCCTTAGGGTTAGGGTTAGGGTTAGGGTTATATCACTTTTCAGTTTTCCTGTTATAATAATTGAACAGGCGACACATATGTGAATTAGTTTACAAAGTTGTGCTTTGCGTTTCTGTTCTTTCAATGGAAACTTGTTTCTGTGCGGTACAGTGTGAGATAACACTTTTCAGTTTTCCTGTATTCCTAATTGAGTGAGCGACACACAGGTGATTCTGTTTAAAAGTAGTGCTTTGCTTTTCTATTCTTTCGTTGGAAACTTGTTCTTGTGTTGTACAGTGAGATATATTACTGTTCAGTTTTCCTGTATTCCTAATGGAGCGAGCGACACACATGTGATTTAGTTTACAAATTAGTGATTTTCTTTTTTGTTCTTTCATTTGAAACTTGTTCCTGTGCTGTACAATGTGATATATCACTTTTCAGTTTTCCTGTTATAATAATTGAACAGGCGACACGTATGTGAATTAGTTTACCAAGTTGTGCTTTGCGTTTCTGTTCTTTCGATGGAAACATGTTCCTGTGCTGTACAGTGTGTTATATCACTTTTCAGTTTTCCTCTTATAATAATTGAACAGGCGACACGTATGTCATTTAGTTTACAAAGTTGTGCTTTGCGTTTCTGTTCTTTCTTTGGAAACTTGTTTCTGTGTCATACAGTGTGAGATAACACTTTCCGGTTTCCCTGTATTCCTAATTGAGGGAGCGACACACATGTGATTTAGTTTACAAAGTAGTGCTTTGGGTTTCTGTTCTTCTTGGATACTTGTTTCTGTGCTGTACAGGGTGATATATCACTTTTCAGTTTTCCTCTTGTAATAATTGAACGGGCGACACGTATGTGATTTAGTTTTCAAAGTTGTGTTTGCTTTTCTGTTCTTTCGATGGAAACTAGTTTCTGTGCTGTACAGTGCGAGATAACACTTTTCGGTTTTCCTGTATTCGTAATTGAGCGAGTGACACACATGTGATTCACTTTACAAAGTAGTGCTTTTCATTTTCGTTCTTTCGTTGGAAACTTGTTCCTGTTATGAACAAGTTAGGGTTAGGGTTAGGGTTAGGGTTAGGTTAGGGCTGGGTAAGGGATAGGGTTAGCGTTAGGGTTAGGCTTAGGGTTAGGGTTAGGGTTAGGGTTAGGGTTAAGGGTCAGGGTTAGGGTTAGGGTTAGGGTTAGGGTTAGGGCCTTAGGGTTAGGGTTAGGGTTAGGGTTATATCACTTTTCAGTTTTCCTGTTATAATAATTGAACAGGCGACAATATGTGAATTAGTTTACAAAGTTGTGCTTTGCCTTTCTGTTCTTTCGTTGGAAACTTGTTCTTGTGCTGTACAGTGAGATATATTACTGTTCAGTTTTCCTGTATTCCTAATGGAGCGAGCGACACACATGTGATTTAGTTTACAAATTAGTGATTTTCTTTTTTGTTCTTTCATTTGAAACTTGTTCCTGTGCTGTACAATGTGATATATCACTTTTCAGTTTTCCTGTCATAATAATTGAACAGGCGACACGTATGTGAATTAGTTTACAAAGTTGTGCTTTGCGTTTCTGTTCTTTCGATGGAAACATGTTCCTGTGCTGTACAGTGTGTTATATCACTTTTCAGTTTTCCTCTTATAATAATTGAACAGGCGACACGTATGTCATTTAGTTTACAAAGTTGTGCTTTCGGTTTCTGTTCTTTCTTTGGAAACTTGTTTCTGTGCCATACAGTGTGAGATAACACTTTTCGGGTTTCCCTGTATTCCTAATTGAGGGAGCGACACACATGTGATTTAGTTTACAAAGTAGTGCTTTGGGTTTCTGTTCTTCTTGGAAAATAGTTTCTGTGCTGTACAGTGTGATATATCACTTTTCAGTTTTCCTGTTGTAATAATTGAACGGGCGACACGTATGTAATTTAGTTTACAAAGCTGTGCTTTGCGTTTCTGTTCTTTCGATGGAAACATGTTCCTGTGCTGTACAGTGTGTTATATCACTTTTCAGTTTTCCTCTTATAATAATTGAACAGGCGACACGTATGTCATTAATTTACAAAGTTGTGCTTTGCGTTTCTGTTCTTTCTTTGGAAACTTGTTTCTGTGCCAAACAGTGTGAGATAACACTTTCCGGTTTCCCTGTATTCCTAATTGAGGGAGCGACACACATGTGATTTAATTTACAAAGTAGTGATTTGGGTTTCTGTTCTTCTTGGAAACTTGTTTCTGTGCTGTACAGTGTGATATATCACTTTTCAGTTTTCCTGTTGTAATAATTGAACGGGCGACACGTATGTGATTTAGTTTACAAAGTTGTGCTTTGCTTTTCTGTTCTTTCGATGGAAACTAGTTTCTGTGCCATACAGTGCGAGATAACACTTTTCGGTTTTCCTGTATTCCTAATTGAGCGAGTGACACACATGTGATTCACTTTACAAACTAGTGCTTTTCATTTACGTTCTTTCGTTGGAAACTCCTTCCTGTTATGAACAAGTTAGGGTTAGGGTTAGGGTTAGGGTTAGGTTAGGGCTGGGTAAGGGATAGGGTTAGCATTAGGGTTAGGGGTAGGGTTAGGGTTAGGGTTAGGGTTAGATGTTAGGGTTAGGGTTAGGGTTAGGGTTAGGGCCTTAGGGGTAGGGTTAGGGTTAGGTTAGGGCTGGGTAAGGGATAGGGTTAGCATTAGGGTTAGGGTGAGGGTTAGGGTTAGGGTTAAGGTTAGGGTTACGGTTAGGGTTAGGGGTAGGGTTATATCACTTTTCAGTTTTCCTGTTATAATAATTGAACAGGCGACACATATGTGAATTAGTTTACAAAGTTGTGCTTTGCCTTTCGGTTCTTTCATTGGAAACTTGTTCTTGTGCTGTACAGTGAGATATATTACTGTTCAGTTTTCCTGTATTCCTAATGGAGCGAGCGACACACATGTGATTTAGTTTACAAAGTAGTGCATTGGGTTTCTGTTCTTCTTGGAAACTTGTTCCTGTGCTGTACAGGGTGATATATCACTTTTCAGTTTTCCTGTTGTAATAATTGAACGGGCGACACGTATGTGGTTTAGTTTACAAAGTTGTGCTTTCCGTTTCTGTTCTTTCGATGGAAACTAGTTTCTGTGCCGTACAGTGCGAGATAACACTTTTCGGTTTTCTTGTATTCCCAATTGAGCGAATGACACACATGTGATTCACTTTACAAAGTAGTGCTTTTCATTTACGTTCTTTCGTTGGAAACTTGTTCCTGTTAGGAACAAGTTAGGGTTAGGGTTAGGTTTAGGGTTAGCGTTAGGGTTAGGTTAGGGCTGGGTAAGGGATAGGGTTAGCGTTAGGGTTAGGGTTAGGGTTATGGTTAGGGATTAGGGTTAGGGGTTAGGGTTAGGGTTAGGGTTAGGGTTAGGGTTAGGGTTAGGGCCTTAGAATTAGAGTTAGGGTTAGGGTTATATCACTTTTCAGTTTTCCTGTTATAATAATTGAACAGGCGACACATATGTGAATTAGTTTACAAAGTTGTGCTTTGCCTTTCTGTTCTTTCGTTGGAAACTTGTTCTTGTGCTGTACAGTGAGATATATTACTGTTCATTTTTCCTGTATTCCTAATGGAGCGAGCGACACACATGTTTTTTAGTTTACAAATTAGTGATTTTCTTTTTTGTTCTTTCATTTGAAACTTGTTCCTGTGCTGTACAATGTGATATATCACTTTTCAGTTTTCCTGTTATAATAATTGAACAGGCGACACGTATGTGAATTAGATTACAAAGTTGTGCTTTGCGTTTCTGTTCTTTGGATGAAAACATGTTCCTGTGCTGTACAGTGTGTTATATCACTTTTCAGTTTTCCTCTTATAATAATTGAACAGGCGACACGTATGTCATTTAGTTTACAAAGTTGTGCTTTCCGTTTCTGTTCTTTCGATGGAAACTAGTTTGTGTGCAGTACAGTGCGAGATAACACTTTTCAGTTTTCCTGTATTCCTAATTGAGCGAGTGACACACATGTGATTCACTTTACAAAGTAGTGCTTTTCATTTACGTTCTTTCGTTGGAAACTTGTTCCTGTTAGGAACAAGTTAGGGTTAGGTTTAGGGTTAGGGTTAGGGTTAGGGTTAGGGTTAGGTTAGGGCTGGGTAAGGGATAGGGTTAGCGTTAGGGTTAGGGTTAGGGTTAGGGTTAGGGGTTAGGGTTAGGGTTAGGGTTAGGGTTAGGGTTAGGGTTAGGGCCTTAGGGTTAGGGTTAGGGTTAGGGTTATATCACTTTTCAGTTTTCCTGTTATAATAATTGAACAGGCGAAACGTATGTGAATTAGTTTACAAAGTTGTGCTTTGCGTTTCTGTTCTTTCAATGGAAACTTGTTTCTGTGCCGTACAGTGCGAGATAACACTTTTCAGTTTTCCTGTATTCCTAATTGAGGGAGCGACACACATGTGATTTAGTTTACAAAGTAGTGCTTTGGGTTTCTGTTCTTCTTGGAAACTTGTTTCTGTGCTGTACAGTGTGATATATCACTATTCAGTTTTCCTGTTGTAATAATTGAACGGGCGAAACTTATGTGATTTAGTTTACAAAGTTGTGCTTTGCTTTTCTGTTCTTTTGATGGAAACCAGTTTCTGTGCCATACAGTGCGAGATAACACTTTTCGGTTTTCCTGTATTCCTAATTGAGCGAGTGACACACATGTGATTCACTTTACAAAGTAGTGCTTTTCATTTACGTTCTTTCGTTGGAAACTTGTTCCTGTTAGGAACAAGTTAGGGTTAGGGTTAGGGATAGGGTTAGGGCTGGGTAAGGGATAGGGTTAGCATTAGGGTTAGGGTTAGGGTTAGGGTTAGGGTTAGGGTTAGGTTTAGGGTTAGGGTTAGAGGTTAGGGTTAGGGTTAGGATTAGGGCTTTAGGGTTAGGGTTAGGGTTAGGTTAGGGCTGGGTAAGGGATAGGGTTAGCATTAGGGTTAGGGTTAGGGTTAGGGTTAGGGTTACGGTTAGGGTTACGGTTAGGGTTAGGGGTAGGGTTATATCACTTTTCAGTTTTCCTGTTATAATAATTGAACAGGCGACACATATGTCAATTAGTTTACAAAGTTGTGCGTTGCCTTTCTGTTCTTTCGTTGGAAACTTGTTCTTGTGCTGTACAGTGAGATATATTACTGTTCAGTTTTCCTGTATTCCTAATGGAGCGAGCGACACACATGTGATTTAGTTTACAAATTAGTGATTTTCTTTTTTGTTCTTTCATTTTAAACTTGTTCCTGTGCTGTACAATGTGATATATCACTTTTCAGTTTTCCTGTTATAATAATTGAACAGGCGACACGTATGTGAATTAGTTTACAAAGTTGTGCTTTGCGTTTCTGTTCTTTCGATGGAAACATGTTCCTGTGCTGTACAGTGTGTTATATCACTTTTCAGTTTTCCTCTTATAATAATTGAACAGGCGACACGTATGTCATTTAGTTTACAAAGTTGTGCTTTGCGTTTCTGTTCTTTCGATGGAAACATGTTCCTGTGCTGTACATTGTGTTATATCACTTCTCAGTTTTCCTCTTATAATAATTGAACAGGCGACACGTATGTCATTTAGTTTACAAAGTTGTGCTTTGCGTTTCTGTTCTTTCGATGGAACCATGTTCCTGTGCTGTACAGTGTGTTATATCACTTTTCAGTTTTCCTCTTATAATAATTGAACAGGCGACACATATGTCATTTAGTTTACAAAGTTGTGCTTTCCGTTTCTGTTCTTTCTTTGGAAACTTGTTTCTGTGCCATACAGTGTGAGATAACACTTTTCGGTTTCCCTGTATTCCTAATTGAGCGAGTGACACACATGTGATTCACTTTACAAAGTAGTGCTTTTCATTTACGTTCTTTCGTTGGAAACTTGTTCCTGTTAGGAACAAGTTAGGGTTAGGGTTAGGGTTAGGGTTAAGGTTAGGGTTAGGGTTAGGGCTAGGGTTAGGGTTAGGGTTAGGGTTAGGGTTAGGGTTAGGGCCTTAGGGTTAGGGTTAGGGTTAGGGTTATATCACTTTTCCGTTTTCCTGTTATAATAATTGAACAGGTGACACATATGTGAATTAGTTTACAAAGTTGTGCTTTGCGTTTCTGTTATTTCAATGGAAACTTGTTTCTGTGCCGTACAGTGCGAGATAACACTTTTCAGTTTTCCTGTATTCCTAATTGAGTGAGCGACACACAGGTGATTCTGTTTAAAAGTAGTGCTTTGCTTTTCTTTTCCTTCCTTGGAAACTTGTTCTTGTGCTGTACAGTGTAATATATTACTGTTCAGTTTTCCTGTATTCCTAATGGAGCGAGCGACACACATGTGATTTAGTTTACAAATTAGTGATTTTCTTTTCTGTTCTTTCATTTGAAACTTGTTCCTGTGCTGTACAATGTGATATATCACTTTTCAGTTTTCCTGTTATAATAATTGAACAGGCGACACGTATGTGAATTAGTTTACAAAGTTGTGCTTTGCTTTTCTGTTCTTTCGATGGAAACTAGTTTCTGTGCCGTACAGTGCGAGATAACACTTTTCGGTTTTCGTGTATTCCTAATTGAGCGAGTGACACACATGTGATTCACTTTACAAAGTAGTGCTTTTCATTTACGTTCTTTCGTTGGAAACTTGTTCCTGTTAGGAACAAGTTAGGGTTAGGGTTAGGGTTAGGGTTAAGGTTAGGGTTAGGGTTAGGTTTAGGTTAGGGCTGGGTAAGGGATAGGCTTAGCGTTAGGGTTAGGGTTAGGGTTAGGGTTAGGGTTAGGGTTAGGGTTTAGGGTTAGGGTTAGGGTTAGGGTTAGGGTTAGGGTTAGGGTTAGGGTTAGGGCCTTAGGGTTAGGGTTAGGGTAAGGGTTATATCACTTTTCAGTTTTCCTGTTATAATAATTGAACAGGCGACACGTATGTGAATTAGTTTACAAAGTTGTGCTTTGCGTTTCTGTTCTTTCAATGGAAACTTGTTTCTGTGCCGTACAGTGCGAGATAACACTTTTGAGTTTTCCTGTATTCCTAATTGAGCGAGCGACACACAAGTGATTCTGTTTAAAAGTAGTGCTTTGCTTTTTTGTTCTTTCGTTGGAAACTTGTTCTTGTGCTGTACAGTGAGATATATTACTGTTCAGTTTTCCTGTATTCCTAATGGATCGAGCGACACACATGTGATTTAGTTTTCAAATTAGTGATTTTCTTTTTTGTTCTTTCATTTGAAACTTGTTCCTTTGCTGTACAATGTGATATATCACTTTTCAGTTTTCCTGTTATAATAATTGAACAGGCGACACGTATGTGAATTAGTTTACAAAGTTGTGCTTTGCTTTTCTGTTCTTTCGATGGAAACATGTTCCTGTGCTGTACAGTGTGAGATAACACTTTCCGGTTTCCCTGTATTCCTAATTGAGGGAGCCACACACATGTGATTTAGTTTACAAAGTAGTGCTTTGGGTTTCTGTTCTTCTTGGAAACTTGTTTCTGTGCTGTACATGGTGATATATCACTTTTCAGTTTTCCTGTTGTAATAATTGAACGGCCGACACCTTTGTGATTTAGTTCACAAAGTTGTGCTTTGCTTTTCTATTCTTTCGATGGAAACTAGTTTCTGTGCCGTACAGTGCGAGATAACACTTTTCGGTTTTCCTGTATTCCTAATTGAGCGAGTGACACACCTGTGATTCACTTTACAAAGTAGTGCTTTTCATTTACGTTCTTTCGTTGGAAACTTGTTCCTGTTAGGAACGAGGTAGGGTTAGGGTTAGAGTTAGGGTTAGGGTTAGGGTTAGGTTAGGGCTGGGTAAGGGATAGGGTTAGCGTTAGGGTTAGGGTTAGGGTTAGGGATAGGGTTAGGGGTTAGGGTTAGGGTTAGGGTTAGGGTTAGGGTTAGGGTTAGGGTTAGGGCCTTAGGGTTAGGGTTAGGGTTAGGGTTATATCACTTTTCAGTTTTCCTGTTATAATAATTGAACAGGCGACACATATGTGAATTAGTTTAAAAGTTGTGCTTTGCCTTTCTGTTCTTTCGTTGGAAACTTGTTCTTGTGCTGTACAGTGAGATATATTACTGTTCAGTTTTCCTGTATTCCTAATGGAGCGAGCGACACACATGTGATTTAGTTTACAAATTAGTGATTTTCTTTTTTGTTCTTTCATTTGAAACTTGTTCCTGTGCTGTACAATGTGATATATCACTTTTCAGTTTTCCTGTTATAATAATTGAACAGGCGACACGTATGTGAATTAGTTTACAAAGTTGTGCTTTGCGTTTCTGTTCTTTCGATGGAAACATGTTCCTGTGCTGTACAGTGTGTTATATCACTTCTCAGTTTTCCTCTTATAATAATTGAACAGGCGACATGTATGTCATTTAGTTTACAAAGTTGTGCTTTGCGTTTCTGTTCTTTCTTTGGAAACTTGTTTCTGTGCCATACAGTGTGAGATAACACTTTCCGGTTTCCCTGTATTCCTAAATGAGGGAGCGACACACATGTGATTTAGTTTACAAAGTAGTGCTTTGGCTTTCTGTTCTTCTTGGAAACTTGTTTCTGTGCTGTACAGTGTGATATATCACTTTTCAGTTTTCCTGTTGTAATAATTGAACGGGCGACACGTATGTGATTTAGTTTACAAAGTTGTGCTTTGCTTTTCTGTTCTTTCGATGGAAACTAGTTTCTGTGCCATACAGTGCGAGATAACACTTTTCGGTTTTCCTGTATTCCTAATTGAGCGAGTGACACACCTGTGATTCACTTTACAAAGTAGTGCTTTTCATTTACGTTCTTTCGTTGGAAACTTGTTCCTGTTAGGAACAAGTTAGGGTTAGGGTTAGGGTTAGGGTTAGGGTTAGGTTAGGGCTGGGTAAGGGATAGGGTTAGCGTTAGGGTTAGGGTTAGGGTTAGGGTTAGAGTTAGGGTTAGGGTTTAGGGTTAGGGTTAGGGTTAGGGTTAGGGTTAGGGCCTTAGAGTTAGGGTTAGGGTAGGGTTATATCACTATTCAGTTTTCCTGTTATAATAATTGAACAGGCGACACATATGTGAATTAGTTTATAAAGTTGTGCTTTGCGTTTCTGTTCTTTCAATGGAAACTTGTTTCTGTGCTGTACAGTGCGAGATAACACTTTTCAGTTTTCCTGTATTCCTAATTGAGCGAGCGACACACAGGTGATTCTCTTTAAAAGTAGTGCTTTGCTTTTCTGTTCTTTCGTTGGAAACTTGTTCTTGTGCTGTACAGTGAGATATATTACTGTTCAGTTTTCCTGTATTCCTAATGGAGCGAGCGACACACATGTGATTTAGTTTACAAATTAGTGATTTTCTTTTTTGTTCTTTCATTTGAAACTTGTTCCTGTGCTGTACAATGTGATATATCACTTTTCATTTTCCCTGTTATAATAATTGAAAAGGCGACACATATGTCATTTAGTTTACAAAGTTGTGCTTTGCGTTTCTGTTCTTTCTTTGGAAACTTGTTTCTGTGCCATACAGTGTGAGATAACACTTTCCGGTTTCCCTGTATTCCTAATTGAGGGAGCGACACACATGTGATTTAGTTTACAAAGTAGTGCTTTGGGTTTCTCTTCTTCTTGGAAACTTGTTTCTGTGCTGTACAGGGTGATATATCACTTTTCAGTTTTCCTGTTGTAATAATTGAACGGGCGACACGTATGTGATTTAGTTTACAAAGTTGTGCTTTGCTTTTCTGTTCTTTCGATGGAAACTAGTTTCTGTGCCGTACAGTGCGAGATAACACTTTTCGGTTTTCCTGTATTCCTAATTGAGCGAGTGACACACATGTGATTCACTTTACAAAGTAGTGCTTTTCATTTACGTTCTTTCGTTGGAAACTTGTTCCCGACAAGTTAGGGTTAGGGTTAGGGTTAGGGTTAGGGTTAGGGTTAGGGGTTAGGGTTAGGGTTAGGGTTAGGGTTAGGGGTTAGGGTTAGGGTTAGGGTTAGGGTTAGGGTTAGGGTTAGGGCCTTAGGGTTAGGGTTAGGGTTAGGGTTATATCACTTTTCAGTTTTCCTGTTATAATAATTGAACAGGCGACACATATGTGAATTGGTTTACAAAGTTGTGCTTTGCGTTTCTGTTCTTTCAATGGAAACTTGTTTCTGTGCCGTACAGTGCGAGATAACACTTTTCAGTTTTCCTGTATTCCTAATTGAGCGAGCGACACACAGGTGATTCTGTTTAAAAGTAGTGATTTGCTTTTCTGTTCTTTCATTGGAAACTTGTTCTTGTGATGTACAGTGAGATATATTACTGTTCAGTTTTCCTGTATTCCTAATGGAGCGAGCGACACACATGTGATTTAGTTTACAAATTAGTGATTTTCTTTTTTGTTCTTTCATTTGAAACTTGTTCCTGTGCTGTACAATGTGATATATCACTTTTCAATTTTCCTGTTATAATAATTGAACAGGCGACACGTATGTGAATTAGTTTACAAAGTTGTGCTTTGCGTTTCTGTTCTTTCGATGGAAACATGTTCCTGTGCTGTACAGTGTGTTATATCACTTTTCAGTTTTCCTCTTATAATAATTGAACAAGCGACACGTATGTCATTTAGTTTACAAAGTTGTGCTTTGCGTTTCTGTTCTTTCTTTGGAAACTTGTTTCTGTGCCATACAGTGTGAGATAACACTTTCCGGTTTCCCTGTATTCCTAATTGAGGGAGCGACACACATGTGATTTAGTTTACAAAGTAGTGCTTTGGGTTTCTGTTCTTCTTGGCAACTTGTTTCTGTGCTGTACAGTGTGATATATCACTTTTCAGTTTTCCTCTTGTAATAATTGAACGGGCGACAGGTATGTGATTAAGTTTACAAAGTTGTGCTTTGCTTTTCTGTTCTTTCGATGGAAACTAGTTTCTGTGCCGTACAATGCGAGATAACAATTTTCGGTTTTCCTGTATTCCTAATTGAGCTAGTGACACACATGTGATTCACTTTACAAAGTAGTGCTTTTCATTTACGTTCTTTCGTTGGAAACTTGTTCCTGTTAGGAACAAGTTAGGGTTAGGGTTAGGGTTATGGTTAGGGTTAGGATTAGGTTAGGGCTGGGTAAGGGATAGGGTTAGCATTAGGGTTAGGGTTAGGGTCAGGGTTAGGGTTAGGGTTAGGGGTTAGGGTTAGGGTTAGGGTTAGGGTTAGGGCCTTAGGGTTAGGGTTAGGGTTAGGGTTAGGGTTAGGGTTAGGGTTATATCACTTTTCAGTTTTCCTGTTATAATAATTGAACAGGCGACACATATGTGAATTAGTTTACAAAGTTGTGCTTTCCCTTTCTGTTCTTTCGTTGGAAACTTGTTCTTGTGCTGTACAGTGAGATATATTACTGTTCAGTTTTCCTGTATTCCTAATGGAGCGAGCGACACACATGTGATTTAGTTCACAAATTAGTGATTTTCTTTTTTGTTCTTTCATTTGAAACTTGTTCCTGTGCTGTACAATGTGATATATGACTTTTCAGTTTTCCTGTTATAATAATTGAACAGGCGACACGTATGTGAATTAGTTTACAAAGTTGTGCTTTGCGTTTCTGTTCTTTCAATGGAAACTTGTTTCTGTGCCGTACAGTGCGAGATTACACTTTTCAGTTTTCCTGTATTCCTAATTGAGCGAGCTACACACAGGTGATTCTCTTTAAAAGTAGTGCTTTGCTTTTTTGTTCTTTCGTTGGAAACTTGTTCTTGTGCTGTACAGTGAGATATATTACTGTTCAGTTTTCCTGTATTCCTAATGGAGCGAGCGACACACATGTGATTTAGTTTACAAATTAGTGATTTTCTTTTTTGTTCTTTCATTTGAAACTTATTCCTGTGCTGTACAATGTGATATATCACTTTTCAGTTTTCCTATTATAATAATTGAACAGGCGACACGTATGTGAATTAGTTTACAAAGTTGTGCTTTGCGTTTCTGTTCTTTCGATGGAAACATGTTCCTGTGCTGTACAGTGTGTTATATCACTTTTCAGTTTTCCTCTTATAATAATTGAACAGGCGACACGTATGTCATTTAGTTTACAAAGTTGCGCTTTGCGTTTCTGTTCTTTCTTTGGAAACTTGTTTCTGTGCCATACAGTGTGAGATAACACTTTCCGGTTTCCCTGTATTCCTAATTGACGGAGCGACACACATGTGATTTAGTTTACAAAGTAGTGCTTTGGCTTTCTGTTCTTCTTGGAAACTTGTTTCTGTGCTGTACAGTGTGATATATCACTTTTCAGTTTTCCTGTTGTAATAATTGAACGGGCGACACGTATGTGATTTAGTTTACAAAGTTGTGCTTTGCTTTTCTGTTCTTTCGATGGAAACTAGTTTCTGTGCTGTACAGTGCGAGATAACACTTTTCGGTTTTCCTGTATTCCTAATTGAGCGAGTGACACACATGTGATTCACTTTACAAAGTAGTGCTTTTCATTTACGTTCTTTCGTTGGAAACTTGTTCCTGTTAGGAACAAGTTAGAGTTAGGGTTAGGGTAAGGGTTAGGGTTAGGGTTAGGTTAGGGCTGGGTAAGGGATAGGGTTAGCGTTAGGGTTAGGGTTAGGGTTAGGGTTAGGGTTTAGGGTTAGGGTTAGGGTTAGGGTTAGGGTTAGGGTTAGGGCCTTAGGGTTAGGGTTAGGTTTAGGGTTTGGGTTAGGGTTAGGGTTTAGGGTTAGGGTTAGGGTTAGGGTTATATCACTTTTCAGTTTTCCTGTTATAATAATTGAACAGGCGACACATATGTGAATTAGTTTACAAAGTTGTGCTTTGCCTTTCTGTTCTTTTGTTGGAAACTTGTTATTGTGCTGTACAGTGAGATATATTACTGTTCAGTTTTCCTGTATTCCTAATGGAGCGAGCGACACACATGTGATTTAGTTTACAAATTAGTGATTTTCTTTATTGTTCTTTCATGTGAAACTTGTTCCTGTGCTGTACAATGTGATATATCACTTTTCAGTTTTCCTGTTATAATAATTGAACAGGCGACACGTATGTGAATTAGTTTACAAAGTTGTGCTTTGCGTTTCTATTCTTTCGATGGAAACATGTTCCTGTGCTGTACAGTGTGTTATATCACTTTTCAGTTTTCCTCTTATAATAATTGAACAGGCGACACATATGTCATTTAGTTTACAAAGTTG
>NC_083368.1:1242500-1282500 GCF_030254825.1 Meriones unguiculatus | reverse complement strand
TTTTCCTCTTATAATAATTGAACAGGCGACACGTATGTGAATTAGTTTACAAAGTTGTGCTTTGCGTTTCTGTTCTTTCTTTGGAAACTTGTTTCTGTGTCATACAGTGTGAGACAACACTTTCCGGTTTCCCTGTATTCCTAAATGAGGGAGCGAGACACATGTGATTTAGTTTACAAAGTAGTGCTTTGGGTTTATGTTCTTCTTGGAAACTTGTTTCTGTGCTGTACAGTGTGATATATCACTTTTCAGTTTTCCTGTTGTAATAATTGAACGGGCGACACGTATGTGATTTAGTTTACAAAGTTGTGCTTTGCTTTTCTGTTCTTTCGATGGAAACTAGTTTCTGTGCCATACAGTGCGAGATAACACTTTTCGGTTTCCCTGTATTGCTAATTGAGCGAGTGACACACATGTGATTCACTTTACAAAGTAGTGCTTTTCATTTACGTTCTTTCGTTGGAAACTTGTTCCTGTTAGGAACAAGTTAGGGTTAGGGTTAGTGTTAGGGTTAGGGTTAGGGTTAGGGTTAGGTTAGGGCTGGGTAAGGGATAGGGTTAGCGTTAGGGTTAGGGTTAGGGTTAGGGTTAGGATTAGGGTTAGGGGTTAGGGTTAGGGTTAGGGTTAGGGTTAGGGTTAGGGCCTTAGGGTTAGGGTTAGGTTTAGGGTTATATCACTTTTCAGTTTTCCTGTTATAATAATTGAACAGGCGACACATATGTGAATTAGTTTAAAAAGTTGTGCTTTGCCTTTCTGTTCTTTCGTTGGAAACTTGTTCTTGTGCTGTACAGTGAGATATATTACTGTTCAGTTTTCCTGTATTCCTAATTGAGCGAGTGACACACATGTGATTCACTTTACAAAGTAGTGCTTTTCATTTACGTTCTTTCGTTGGAAACTTGTTCCTGTTAGGAACAAGTTAGGGTTAGGGTTAGGGTTAGGGTTAGGGTTAGGTTAGGGCTGGGTAAGGGATAGGGTTAGCATTAGGGTTAGGGTTAGGGTTAGGGTTAGGGTTAGGGTTAGGGTTAGGGGTTAGGGTTAGGGTTAGGGTTAGGGTTAGGGCCTTAGGGTTAGGGTTAGGGTAGGGTTATATCACTTTTCAGTTTTCTTGTTATAATAATTGAACAGGCGACACATATGTGAATTAGTTTACAAAGATGTGCTTTGAGTTTCTGTTCTTTCAATGGAAACTTGTTTCTATGCCGTACAGTGCGAGATAACACTTTTCAGTTTTCCTGTATTCCTAATTGAGCGAGCGACACACAGGTGATTCTGTTTAAAAGTAGTGCTTTGCTTTTCTGTTCTTTCGTTGGAAAGTTGTTCTTGTGCTGTACACTGAGATATATTACTGTTCAGTTTTCCTGTATTCCTAATGGAGCGAGCGACACACATGTGATTTAGTTTATAAATTAGTGATTTTCTTTTTTGTTCTTTCATTTGAAACTTGTTCCTGTGCTGTACAATGTGATATATCACTTTTCAGTTTTCCTGTTATAATAATTGTACAGGCGACACGTATGTGAATTAGTTTACAAAGTTGTGCTTTGCGTTTCTGTTCTCTAGATGGAAACATGTTCCTGTGCTGTACAGTGTGTTATATCACTTTTCAGTTTTCCTCTTATAATAATTGAACAGGCGACACGTATGTCATTTAGTTTACAAAGTTGTGCTTTGCGTTTCTGTTCTTTCTTTGGAAACTTGTTTCTGTGCCATACAGTGTGAGATAACACTTTCCGGTTTCCCTGTATTCCTAATTGAGGGAGCGACACACATGTGATTTAGTTTACAAAGTAGTGCTTTGGGTTTCTGTTCTTCTTGGAAACTTGTTTCTGTGCTGTACACTGTGATATATCACTTTTCAGTTTTCCTGTTGTAATAATTGAACGGACGACAGGTATGTGATTTAGTTTACAAAGTTGTGCTTTGCTTTTCTGTTCTTTCGATGGAAACTAGTTTCTGTGCCATACAGTGCGAGATAACACTTTTCGGTTTTCCTGTATTCCTAATTGAGCGAGTGACACACATGTGATTCACTTTACAAATTAGTGCTTTTCATTTACGTTCTTTCGTTGGAAACTTGTTCCTGTTAGGAACAAGTTAGGGTTAGGGTTAGGGTTAGGGTTAGGGTTAGGGTTAGGGTTAGGTTAGGGCTGGGTAAGGGATAGGGTTAGCGTTAGGGTTAGGGTTAGGGTTAGGGTTAGGGTTAGGGTTTAGGGTTAGGGTTAAGGTTAGGGTTAGGGTTAGGGTTAGGGTTAGGGTTAGGGCCTTAGGGTTAGGGTTAGGGTAGGGTTATATCACTTTTCATTTTTCCTGTTATACCAATTGAACAGGCGACACATATGTGAGTTAGTTTACAAAGTTGTGCTTTGCGTTTCTGTTCTTTCAATGGAAACTTGTTTCTGTGCCGTACAGTGCGAGATAACACTTTTCAGTTTTCCTGTATTCCTAATTGAGCGAGCGACACACAGGTGATTCTGTTTAAAAGAAGTGCTTTGCTTTTCTGTTCTTTCATTTGAAACTTGTTCCTGTGCTGTACAATGTCATATATCACTTTTCAGTTTTCCTGTATTCCTAATTGAGCGAGCGACACACATGTGATTTAGTTTACAAATTAGTGATTTTCTTTTTTGTTCTTTCATTTGAAACTTGTTCTTGTACAATGTCATATATCACTTTTCAGTTTTCCTGTTATAATAATTGAACAGGCGACAAGTATGTGAATTCCTTTAAAAAGTTGTGCTTTGCTTTTCTGTTCTTTCGATGAAAATTTGTTCCTGTGCTGTACAGTGCGTTATATCACTTTTCAGTTTTCTTGTTATAATAATTGAACAGGCGACACATATGTGAATTAGTTTGCAAAGTTGTGCTTTGAGTTTCTGTTCTTTCTTCGGAAATTTGTTTCTGTGCCATACAGTGCGAGATAACACATTTCGGTTTCCCTGTATTCCTAATTGAGCGAGCAACACACATGTGATTTAGTTTACAAAGTAGTTCTTTTCATTTACGTTCTTTCCTTGGAAACTTGTTCCTCTTAGGAACAAGTTAGCTTAGGTTTAGGTTTAGGGTTAGGGTTAGGTTAAGGCTGGGTAAGGGATATGGTTAGGGTTACGGTTAGGGTTAGGGTTAGGGTTAGGGGTTAGGGTTAGGGTTAGGGGCTTAGGGTTAGGGTTAGGGTTAGGGTTAGGGTTAGGGTTATATCACTTTTCAGTTTTCCTTTTATAATAATTGAACAGGCGACACATATGTGTATTAGTTTACAAAGTTTTGCTTTGTGTATCTGTTCTTTCAAAGGAAACTTGTTTATGTGCCGTACAGTGCGAGATAACACTTTTCAGTTTTCCTGTATTCCTAGTTGAGCTAGCGACACACATGTGATTTAGTTTACAAATTAGTGATTTTCTTTTTTGTTCTTTCATTTGAAACTTGTTCCTGTGCTGTACAATGTCATATATCACTTTTCAGTTTTCCTGTTATAATAATTGAACAGGCGAAACGTATGTGAATTCGTTTAAAAAGTTGTGCTTTGCTTTTCTGTTCTTTCGATGGAAACTTGTACTTGTGCTGTACAGTGCGTTATATCACTTTTTAGTTTTCCTGTTATAATAATTGAACAGGCGACACGTATGTGAATTCCTTTAAAAATTTTGCTTTGCTTTTCTGTTCTTTCGATGGAAACTCGTTCCTTTGCTGTACAATGTCATATATCACTTTTCAGTTTTCCTGTTATAATAATTGAACAGGCGACAAGTATGTGAATTTCTTTAAAAAGTTGTGCTTTGCTTTTCTGTTCTTTCGATGGAAATTTGTTCCTGTTTTGTACAGTGCGTTATATCACTTTTTAGTTTTCTTGTTATAATAATTGAACAGGCGACACGTATGTCATTTAATTTACAAAGTTGTGCTTTGCGTTTCTGTTCTTTCTTTGGAAATTTGTTTCTGTGCCATACAGTGCGAGATAATACTTTTCGGTTTCCCTGTATTCCTAATTGAGCGAGCGACACACATGTGATTTAGTTTACAAAGTAGTTCTTTTCATTTACGTTCTTTCCTTGGAAACTTGTTCCTGTTAGGAACAAGTTAGGGTTAGGTTTAGGGTTAGGTTTAGTGTTAGGGTTAGGGTTAGGGTTAGGTTGTGGCTAGGTAAGGGATAAGGTTAGGGTTACAGTTAGGGTTAGGGTTAGGGTTAGGGTTAGAGGTTAGGGTTAGGGTTAGGTTTAGGGTTAGGGTTAGGGTTAGGGCTTAGGGTTAGTGTTAGGGTTAGGGTTAGGGTTAGGGGCTTAGGGTTAGGGTTAGGGTTTGGGTTATATCACTTTTCAGTTTTCCTTTTATAATAATTGAACAGGCGACACATATGTGAATTAGTTTACAAAGTTGTGCTTTGAGTTTCTGTTCTTTCTTTGGAAATTTGTTTCTGTGCCATACAGTGCGAGATAACACTTTTCGGTTTCCCTGTATTCCTAATTGAGTGAGCGACACACATGTGATTTAGTTTACAAAGTAGTTCTTTTCATTTACGTTCTTTCCTTGGAAACTTGTTCCTGTTAGGAACAAGTTAGGGTTAGGTTTAGGGTTAGGTTTAGGGTTAGGGTTAGGGATAATTTACGGCTGGGTAAGGGATATGTTTAGGGTTACGGTTAGGGTTAGGGTTAGGGTTAGGGGTTAGGGTTAGGTTAGGGTTAGGGGTTAGGATTAGGGACTTATGGTTAGGGGTTAGGGTTAGGGTTATGGGTTAGGTTTAGGGTTAGGGTTAGGGTTAGGGTTAAGGGCTTAGGGTTACGGTTAGGGTTAGGGTTAGGATTAGGGGCTTAGGGTTAGGGTTAGGGTTATATCACTTTTCAGTTTTCCTGTTATAATAATTGAACAGGCGACACATATGTGAATTAGTTTACAAAGTTTTGCTTTGTGTATCTGTTCTTTCAATGGAAACTTGTTTCTGTGCCGTACAGTGTGAGATAACACTTTTCAGTTTTCCTGTATTCCTAATTGAGCGAGCTACACACATGTGATTTAGTTTACAAATTAGTGATTTTCTTTTTTGTTCTTTCATTTGAAACTTGTTCCTGTGCTGTACAATGTCATATATCACTTTTCAGTTTTCCCGTTATAATAAATGAACAGGCGACACGTATGTGAATTCCTTTAAAAAGTTGTGCTTTGCTTTTCTGTTCTTTCGATGGAAACTTGTTCCTGTGTTGTACAGTGCGTTATATCACTTTTCAGTTTTCCTGTTATAATAATTGAAAAGGCGACAAGTATGTGAATTCCTTTAAAAAGTTGTGCTTTGCGTTTCTGTTCTTTCGATGGAAATTTGTTCCTGTGCTGTACAGTGCGTTATATCACTTTTCAGTTTTCTTGTTATAATAATTGAACAGGCGACACGTATGTCATTTAATTTACAAAGTTGTGCTTTGCGTTTCTGTTCTTTCTTTGGAAATTTGTTTCTGTGCCATACAGTGCGAGATAACACTTTTCGGTTTCCCTGTATTCCTAATTGAGCGAGCGACACACATGTGATTTAGTTTACAAAGTAGTTCTTTTCATTTACGTTCTTTCCTTGGAAACTTGTTCCTGTTAGGAACAAGTTAGGGTTAGGTTTAGGGTTAGGATAAGGGTTAGGTTAGGGCTGGGTAAGGGATATGGTTAGGGTTACGGTTAGGGTTAGGGTTAGGGTTTGGGGTTAGGGTGAGGGTTAGTGTTAGGGGTTAGGGTTAGGTTTAGGGTTAGGTTTAGGTGCTTAGGGTTAGTGTTAGTGTTAGGGTTAGGGTTAGGGGCTTAGGGTTAGGGTTAGGGATAGGGGTATATCACTTTTCAGTTTTCCTTTTATAATAATTGAACAGGCGACACATATGTGAATTAGTTTACAAAGTTGCGCTTTGAGTTTCTGTTCTTTCTTTGGAAATTTGTTTATGTGCCATACAGTGCGAGATAACACTTCGGTTTCCCTGTATTCCTAATTGAGCGAGCGACACACATGTGATTTACTTTACAAAGTAGTTCTTTTCATTTACGTTCTTTCCTTGGAAACTTGTTCCTGTTAGGAACAAGTTAGGGTTAAGTTTAGGGTTAGGTTTAGGTTTAGGGTTAGGGTTAGTTTAGGGCTGGGTAAGGGATATGGTTAGGGTTACGGTTAGGGTTAGGGTAAGGGTTAGGAGTTAGGGTTAGGTTTAGGGTTAGGTTTAGGGTTAGGGGTTAGGGGTTAGGGTTAGGGTTAGGGTTAGGGTTAGGGTTAGGGGCTTAGGGTTAGGGTTAGGGGCTTAGGGTTAGGGTTAGGGTTATATCACTTTTCTGTTTTCCTGTTATAATAATTGAACAGGCGACACATATGTGTATTAGTTTACAAAATTTTGCTTTGTGTATATGTTCTTTCAATGGAAACTTGTTTCTGTGCCGTACAGAGCGAGATAACACTTTTCGGTTTCCCTGTATTCCTAATTGAGCGAGCGACACACATGTGATTTAGTTTACAAGTTAGTGATTTTCTTTTTTGTTCTTTCATTTGAAACTTGTTCCTGTGCTGTACAATGTCATATATCACTTTTCAGTTTTCCTGTTATAATAATTGAACAGGCGAAACGTATGTGAATTCGTTTAAAAAGTTGTGCTTTGCTTTTCTGTTCTTTCGATGGAAACTTCTTCTTGTGCTGTAAAGTGCATTATATCACTTTTCAGTTTTCCTGTTATAATAATTGAACAGGCGACACGTATGTGAATTCCTTTAAAAATTTTTCTTTGCTTTTCTGTTCTTTCGATGGAAACTTGTTCCTGTGCTGTACAATGTCATATATCACTTTTCAGTTTTCCTGTTATAATAATTGAACAGGCGACAAGTATGTGAATTAGTTTACAAAGTTGTGCTTTGCTTTTCTGTACTTTCGATGAAAATTTGTTCCTGTGCTGTACAGTGCGTTATATCACTTTTCAGTTTTCTTGTTATAATAATTGAACAGGCGACACGTATGTCATTTAATTTACAAAGTTGTGCTTTGCGTTTCTGTTCTTTCTTTGGAAATTTGTTTCTGTGCCATGCAGTGCGAGATAACAGTTTTCGGTTTCCCTGTATTCCTAATTGAGCGAGCGACACACATGTGATATAGTTTAAAAGTAGTTCTTTTCATTTACGTTCTTTCCTTGGAAACTTGTTCCTGTTAGGAACAAGTTAGGGTCAGGTTTAGGGTTAGGTTTAGGGTTAGGGTTAGGGTTAGGGTTAGGGTTAGGTTAGGGCTGGGTAAGGGATATGGTTAGGGTTACAGCTAGGGTTAGGGTTAGGGTTTGCGTTTAGGGTGAGGGTTAGGGTTAGGGGTTAGGGTTACGGTTAGGGTTAGGGTTAGGGGCTTAGGGTTAGTGTTAGGGTTAGGGTTAGGGTTAGGGGCTTAGGGTTAGGGTTAGGGATAGGGTTATATCACTTTTCAGTTTTCCTTTTATAATAATTGAACAGGCGACTCATATGTGAATTAGTTTACAAAGTTGTGCTTTGACTTTCTGTTCTTTCTTTGGAAATTTGTTTCTGTGCCATACAGTGCGAGATAACACTTCGGTTTCCCTGTATTCCTAATTGAGCGAGCGACACACATGTGATTTAGTTTACAAAGTAGTTCTTTTCATTTACGTTCTTTCCTTGGAAACTTGTTCCTGTTAGGCACAAGTTAGGGTTAGGTTTAGGGTTAGGTTTAGGGTTAGGGTTAGGGTTAGTTTAGGGTTGGGTAAGGGATATGGTTAGGGTTACGGTTAGGGTTAGGTTTAGGGTTAGGGGTTAGGGTTAGGGTTAGGGTTAGCGGTTAGGGTTAGGGGCTTAGGGTTAGGGGTTAGGGTTAGGGTTAGGGTTAGGGTTAGGGGTTAGGGTTAGGGTTAGGGTTAGGGTTAGGGTTAGGGTTAGGGTTAGGGGCTTAGGGTTAGGGTTAGGGTTATATCACATTTCAGTTTTCCTGTTATAATAATTGAACAGGCGACACATATGAGAATTAATTTACAAAGATTTGCTCTGTGTATCTGTTCTTTCAATGGAAACTTGTTTCTGTGCCGTACAGTGCGAGATAACACTTTTCAGTTTTCCAGGATTCCTAATTGAGCGAGCGACACACATGTGATTTAGTTTACAAATTAGTGATTTTCTTTTTTGTTCTTTCATTTGAAACTTGTTCCTGTGCTGTACAATGTCATATATCACTTTTCAGTTTTCCCGTTATAATAATTGAACAGGCGACACGTATGTGAATTCCTTTAAAAAGTTGTGCTTTGCTTTTCTGTTCTTTCGATGGAAACTTGTTCCTGTGCTGTACAGTGCGTTATATCACTTTTCAGTTTTCCTGTTATAATAATTGAACAGGCGACACGTATGTCATTTAATTTACAAAGTTGTGCTTTGCGTTTCTGTTCTTTCTTTGGAAATTAGTTTCTGTGCCATACAGTGCGCGATAACACTTTAAGGTTTCCCTATATTCCTAATTGAGCGAGCGACACACATGTGATTTAGTTTACAAATTAGTGATTTTCTTTTTTGGTCTTTCATTTGAAACTTGTTCCTGTTAGGAACAAATTAGGGTTAGGTTTAGGGTTAGGGTTAGGGTTAGGGTTAGGTTAGGGCTGGGTAAGGGATATGGTTAGGGTTACGGTTAGAGTTAGGGTTAGGGTTTGGGGTTAGGGTGAGGGTTAGGGTTAGGGGTTAGGGTTAGGGTTATGGTTAGGGTTAGGGGCTTAGGGTTAGTGTTAGGGTTAGGGTTAGGGTTAGGGGCTTATGGTTAGGGTTAGGGATAGGGTTATATCACTTTTCAGTTTTCCTTTTATAATAATTGAACAGGCGACACATATGTGAATTAGTTTACAAAGTTGTGCTTTGAGTTTCTGTTCTTTCTTTGGAAATTTGTTTCTGTGCCATACAGTGCGAGATAACACTTCGGTTTCCCTGAATTCCTAATTGAGCGAGCGACACACATGTGATGTAGTTTACAAAGTAGTTCTTTTCATTTACGTTCTATCCTTAGAAAGTTGTTCCTGTTAGGAACAAGTTAGCTTAGGTTTAGGGTTAGGGTTAGGGTTAGGTTAAGGCTGGGTAAGGGATATGGTTAGGGTTACGGTTAGGGTTAGTGTTAGGGTTAGGGGTTAGGGTTAGGGTTAGGGGTTAGGGTTAGGGTTAGGGTTAGGGTTAGGGTTAGTGTTAGGGTTAGGGGCTTAGGGTTAGGGTTAGTGTTAGGGTTAGGGTTATATCACTTTTCAGTTTTCCTGTTATAATAATTGAACAGGCGACACATATGTGTATTAGTTTACAAAGTTTTGCTTTGTGTATCTGTTCTTTCAAAGGAAACTTGTTTCTGTGCCGTACAGTGCAAGATAACACTTTTCAGTTTTCCTGTATTCCTAGTTGAGCTAGCGACACACATGTGATTCAGTTTACAAATTAGTGATTTTCTTTTTTGTTCTTTCATTTGAAACTAGTTCCTGTGCTGTACAATGTCATATATCACTTTTCACTTTTCCTGTTATAATAATTGAACAGGCGAAACGTATGTGAATTCGTTTAAAAATTTGTGCTTTGCTTTTCTGTTCTTTCGATGGAAACTTGTACTTGTGCTGTACAGTGCGTTATATCACTTTTAATTTTCCTGTTATAATAATTGAACAGGCGACACGTATGTGAATTCCTTTAAAAATTTTGCTTTGCTTTTCTGTTCTTTCGATGGAAACTTGTTCCTGTGCTGTACAATGTCATATATCACTTTTCAGTTTTCCTGTTATAATAATTGAACAGGCGACAAGTATGTGAATTCCTTTAAAAGTTGTGCTTTGCTTTTCTGTTCTTTCGATGGAAATTTGTTCATGTGCTGCACAGTGCGTTAATATCACTTTTCAGTTTTCTTGTTATAATAACTGAACAGGCGACACGTATGTCATTTAATTTACAAAGTTGTGCTTTGCGTTTCTGTTCTTTCTTTGGAAATTTGTTTCTGTGCCATACAGTGCGAGATAACACTTTTCGGTTTCCCTGTATTCCTAATTGAGCGAGCGACACACATGTGATTTAGTTTACAAAGTAGTTGTTTTCATTTACGTTCTTTCCTTGGAAACTTGTTCCTGTTAGGAACAAGTTAGGGTTAGGTTTAGGGTTAGGTTTAGGGTTAGGGTTCGGGTTAGGTTAGGGCTGGGTAAGGGATATGGTTAGGGTTACGGTTAGGGTTAGGGTTAGGGTTAGGGTTAGGGGTTAGGGTTAGGGTTAGGGTTAGGGGTTAGGGTTAGGGTTAGGGTTAGGGTTAGGGTTAGGGTTAGGGCTTAGGGTTAGAGTTAGGGTTACGGTTAGGGTTAGGGGCTTAGGGTTAGGGTTACGGTTTGGGTTATATCACTTTTCAGTTTTCCTTTTATAATAATTGAACAGGCGACACATATGTGAATTAGTTTACAAAGTTGTGCTTTGAGTTTCTGTTCTTTCTTTGGAAATTTGTTTCTGTGCCATACTGTGCGAGATAACACTTCGGTTTCCCTGTATTCCTTATTGAGCGAGCGACATACATGTGATTTAGTTTACAAAGTAGTTCTTTTCATTTACGTTCTTTCCTTGGAAACTTGTTCCTGTTAGGAACAAGTTAGAGTTAGGTTTAGGGTTAGGTTTAGGGTTAGGGTTAGGGTTAGTTTAGGGTTGGGTAAGGGATATGGTTAGGGTTACGGTTAGGGTTAGGTTTAGGGTTAGTGGTTAGGGTTAGGGTTAGGGTTAGCGGTTAGGGTTAGGGGCTTAGGGTTAGGGGTTAGGGTTAGGGTTAGGGTTAGGGGTTAGGGTTAGGGTTAGGGTTAGGGTTAGGGTTAGGGGCTTAGGGTTAGGGTTAGGGTTAGGGTTATATCACATTTCAGTTTTCCTGTTATAATAATTGAACAGGCGACACATATGTGAATTAGTTTACAAAGTTTTGCTTTGTGTATCTGTTCTTTCAATGGAAACTTGTTTCTGTGCCGTACAGTGCGAGATAACACTTTTCAGTTTTCCTGTATTCCTAATTGAGCGAGCGACACACATGTGATTTAGTTTACAAATTAGTGATTTTCTTTTTTGTTCTTTCATTTGAAACTTGTTCCTGTGCTGTACAATGTCATATATCACTTTTCAGTTTTCCCGTTATAATAATTGAACAGGCGACACGTATGTGAATTCCTTTAAAAAGTTGTGCTTTGCTTTTCTGTTCTTTCGATGGAAACTTGTTCCTGTGCTGTACAGTGCGTTATATCACTTTTCAGTTTTCCTGTTATAATAATTGAACAGGCGACACGTATGTCATTTAATTTACAAAGTTGTGCTTTGCGTTTCTGTTCTTTCGATGGAAATTTGTTCCTGTGCTGTACAGTGCGTTATATCACTTTTCAGTTTTCTTGTTATAATAATTGAACAGGCGACACGTATGTCATTTAATTTACAAAGTTGTGCTTTGCGTTTCTGTTCTTTCTTTGGAAATTTGTTTCTGTGCCATACAGTGCGAGATAACACTTTTCGGTTTCCCTGTATTCCTAATTGAGCGAGAGACACACATGTGATTTAGTTTACAAAGTAGTTCTTTTCATTTACGTTCTTTCCTTGGAAACTTGTTCCTTTTAGGAACAAGTTAGGGTTAGGTTTAGGGTTAGGTTTAGGGTTAGGGTTAGGGTTAGTTTAGGGTTGGGTAAGGGATATGGTTAGGGTTACGGTTAGGGTTAGGTTTAGGGTTAGGGGTTAGGGTTAGTGTTAGGGTTAGCGGTTAGGTTTAGGGGCTTAGGGTTAGGGGTTAGGGTTAGGGTTAGGGTTAGGGGTTAGGGTTAGGGTTAGGGTTAGGGTTAGGGGCTTAGGGTTAGGGTTAGGGTTAGGGGCTTAGGGTTAGGGTTAGGGTTAGGGTTATATCACATTTCAGTTTTCCTGTTATAATAATTGAACAGGCGACACATATGTGAATTAGTTTACAAAGTTTTGCTCTGTGTATTTGTTCTTTCAATGGAAACTTGTTTCTGTGCCGTACAGTGCGAGATAACACTTTTCAGTTTTCCAGGATTCCTAATTGAGCGAGCGACACACATGTGATTTAGTTTACAAATCAGTGATTTTCTTTTTTGTTCTTTCATTTGAAACTTGTTCCTGTGCTGTACAATGTCATATATCACTTTTCAGTTTTCCCGTTATAATAATTGAACAGGCGACACGTATGTGAATTCCTTTAAAAAGTTGTGCTTTGCTTTTCTGTTCTTTCGATGGAAACTTGTTCCTGTGCTGTACAGTGCGTTATATCACTTTTCAGTTTTCCTGTTATAATAATTGAACAGGCGACACGTATGTCATTTAATTTACAAAGTTGTGCTTTGCGTTTCTGTTCTT
Source organism: Meriones unguiculatus (assembly GCF_030254825.1). Classification (NCBI taxonomy): domain Eukaryota; kingdom Metazoa; phylum Chordata; class Mammalia; order Rodentia; family Muridae; genus Meriones; species Meriones unguiculatus. Next base: position 1,270,184 of record NC_083368.1, on the reverse strand, counting down.
TCTTTGGAAATTAGTTTCTGTGCCATACAGTGCGCGATAACACTTTAAGGTTTCCCTATATTCCTAATTGAGCGAGCGACACACATGTGATTTAGTTTACAAATTAGTGATTTTCTTTTTTGGTCTTTCATTTGAAACTTGTTCCTGTTAGGAACAAATTAGGGTTAGGTTTAGGGTTAGGGTTAGGGTTAGGGTTAGGTTAGGGCTGGGTAAGGGATATGGTTAGGGTTACGGTTAGAGTTAGGGTTAGGGTTTGGGGTTAGGGTGAGGGTTAGGGTTAGGGGTTAGGGTTAGGGTTATGGTTAGGGTTAGGGGCTTAGGGTTAGTGTTAGGGTTAGGGTTAGGGTTAGGGGCTTATGGTTAGGGTTAGGGATAGGGTTATATCACTTTTCAGTTTTCCTTTTATAATAATTGAACAGGCGACACATATGTGAATTAGTTTACAAAGTTGTGCTTTGAGTTTCTGTTCTTTCTTTGGAAATTTGTTTCTGTGCCATACAGTGCGAGATAACACTTCGGTTTCCCTGAATTCCTAATTGAGCGAGCGACACACATGTGATGTAGTTTACAAAGTAGTTCTTTTCATTTACGTTCTATCCTTAGAAAGTTGTTCCTGTTAGGAACAAGTTAGCTTAGGTTTAGGGTTAGGGTTAGGGTTAGGTTAAGGCTGGGTAAGGGATATGGTTAGGGTTACGGTTAGGGTTAGTGTTAGGGTTAGGGGTTAGGGTTAGGGTTAGGGGTTAGGGTTAGGGTTAGGGTTAGGGTTAGGGTTAGGGTTAGGGGCTTAGGGTTAGGGTTAGTGTTAGGGTTAGGGTTATATCACTTTTCAGTTTTCCTGTTATAATAATTGAACAGGCGACACATATGTGTATTAGTTTACAAAGTTTTGCTTTGTGTATCTGTTCTTTCAAAGGAAACTTGTTTCTGTGCCGTACAGTGCAAGATAACACTTTTCAGTTTTCCTGTATTCCTAGTTGAGCTAGCGACACACATGTGATTCAGTTTACAAATTAGTGATTTTCTTTTTTGTTCTTTCATTTGAAACTAGTTCCTGTGCTGTACAATGTCATATATCACTTTTCACTTTTCCTGTTATAATAATTGAACAGGCGAAACGTATGTGAATTCGTTTAAAAATTTGTGCTTTGCTTTTCTGTTCTTTCGATGGAAACTTGTACTTGTGCTGTACAGTGCGTTATATCACTTTTTAGTTTTCCTGTTATAATAATTGAACAGGCGACACGTATGTGAATTCCTTTAAAAATTTTGCTTTGCTTTTCTGTTCTTTCGATGGAAACTTGTTCCTGTGCTGTACAATGTCATATATCACTTTTCAGTTTTCCTGTTATAATAATTGAACAGGCGACAAGTATGTGAATTCCTTTAAAAGTTGTGCTTTGCTTTTCTGTTCTTTCGATGGAAATTTGTTCATGTGCTGCACAGTGCGTTAATATCACTTTTCAGTTTTCTTGTTATAATAACTGAACAGGCGACACGTATGTCATTTAATTTACAAAGTTGTGCTTTGCGTTTCTGTTCTTTCTTTGGAAATTTGTTTCTGTGCCATACAGTGCGAGATAACACTTTTCGGTTTCCCTGTATTCCTAATTGAGCGAGCGACACACATGTGATTTAGTTTACAAAGTAGTTGTTTTCATTTACGTTCTTTCCTTGGAAACTTGTTCCTGTTAGGAACAAGTTAGGGTTAGGTTTAGGGTTAGGTTTAGGGTTAGGGTTCGGGTTAGGTTAGGGCTGGGTAAGGGATATGGTTAGGGTTACGGTTAGGGTTAGGGTTAGGGTTAGGGTTAGGGGTTAGGGTTAGGGTTAGGGTTAGGGGTTAGGGTTAGGGTTAGGGTTAGGGTTAGGGTTAGGGTTAGGGCTTAGGGTTAGAGTTAGGGTTACGGTTAGGGTTAGGGGCTTAGGGTTAGGGTTACGGTTTGGGTTATATCACTTTTCAGTTTTCCTTTTATAATAATTGAACAGGCGACACATATGTGAATTAGTTTACAAAGTTGTGCTTTGAGTTTCTGTTCTTTCTTTGGAAATTTGTTTCTGTGCCATACTGTGCGAGATAACACTTCGGTTTCCCTGTATTCCTTATTGAGCGAGCGACATACATGTGATTTAGTTTACAAAGTAGTTCTTTTCATTTACGTTCTTTCCTTGGAAACTTGTTCCTGTTAGGAACAAGTTAGAGTTAGGTTTAGGGTTAGGTTTAGGGTTAGGGTTAGGGTTAGTTTAGGGTTGGGTAAGGGATATGGTTAGGGTTACGGTTAGGGTTAGGTTTAGGGTTAGTGGTTAGGGTTAGGGTTAGGGTTAGCGGTTAGGGTTAGGGGCTTAGGGTTAGGGGTTAGGGTTAGGGTTAGGGTTAGGGGTTAGGGTTAGGGTTAGGGTTAGGGTTAGGGTTAGGGGCTTAGGGTTAGGGTTAGGGTTAGGGTTATATCACATTTCAGTTTTCCTGTTATAATAATTGAACAGGCGACACATATGTGAATTAGTTTACAAAGTTTTGCTTTGTGTATCTGTTTTTTCAATGGAAACTTGTTTCTGTGCCGTACAGTGCGAGATAACACTTTTCAGTTTTCCTGTATTCCTAATTGAGCGAGCGACACACATGTGATTTAGTTTACAAATTAGTGATTTTCTTTTTTGTTCTTTCATTTGAAACTTGTTCCTGTGCTGTACAATGTCATATATCACTTTTCAGTTTTCCCGTTATAATAATTGAACAGGCGACACGTATGTGAATTCCTTTAAAAAGTTGTGCTTTGCTTTTCTGTTCTTTCGATGGAAACTTGTTCCTGTGCTGTACAGTGCGTTATATCACTTTTCAGTTTTCCTGTTATAATAATTGAACAGGCGACACGTATGTCATTTAATTTACAAAGTTGTGCTTTGCGTTTCTGTTCTTTCGATGGAAATTTGTTCCTGTGCTGTACAGTGTGTTATATCACTTTTCAGTTTTCTTGTTATAATAATTGAACAGGCGACACGTATGTCATTTAATTTACAAAGTTGTGCTTTGCGTTTCTGTTCTTTCTTTGGAAATTTGTTTCTGTGCCATACAGTGCGAGATAACACTTTTCGGTTTCCCTGTATTCCTAATTGAGCGAGAGACACACATGTGATTTAGTTTACAAAGTAGTTCTTTTCATTTACGTTCTTTCCTTGGAAACTTGTTCCTTTTAGGAACAAGTTAGGGTTAGGTTTAGGGTTAGGTTTAGGGTTAGGGTTAGGGTTAGTTTAGGGTTGGGTAAGGGATATGGTTAGGGTTACGGTTAGGGTTAGGTTTAGGGTTAGGGGTTAGGGTTAGTGTTAGGGTTAGCGGTTAGGTTTAGGGGCTTAGGGTTAGGGGTTAGGGTTAGGGTTAGGGTTAGGGGTTAGGGTTAGGGTTAGGGTTAGGGTTAGGGGCTTAGGGTTAGGGTTAGGGTTAGGGGCTTAGGGTTAGGGTTAGGGTTAGGGTTATATCACATTTCAGTTTTCCTGTTATAATAATTGAACAGGTGACACATATGTGAATTAGTTTACAAAGTTTTGCTCTGTGTATTTGTTCTTTCAATGGAAACTTGTTTCTGTGCCGTACAGTGCGAGATAACACTTTTCAATTTTCCAGGATTCCTAATTGAGCGAGCGACACACATGTGATTTAGTTTACAAATTAGTGATTTTCTTTTTTGTTCTTTCATTTGAAACTTGTTCCTGTGCTGTACAATGTCATATATCACTTTTCAGTTTTCCCGTTATAATAATTGAACAGGCGACACGTATGTGAATTCCTTTAAAAAGTTGTGCTTTGCTTTTCTGTTCTTTCGATGGAAACTTGTTCCTGTGCTGTACAGTGCGTTATATCACTTTTCAGATTTCCTGTTAAAATAATTGAACAGGCGACACGTATGTCATTTAATTTACAAAGTTGTGCTTTGCGTTTCTGTTCTTTCTTTGGAAATTAGTTTCTGTGCCATACAGTACGCGATAACACTTTTCGGTTTCCCTGTATTCCTAATTGAGCGAGCGACACACATGTGATTTAGTTTACAAATTAGTGATTTTCTTTTTTGTTCTTTCATTTGAAACTTGTTCCTGTGCTGTACAATGTCATATATCACTTTTCAGTTTTCCTGTTATAATAATTGAACAGGCGAAACGTATGTGAATTCGTTTAAAAAGTTCTGCTTTGCGTTTCTGTTCTTTCTTTGGAAATTTGTTTCTGTGCCATACAGTGCGAGATAACACTTTTCGGTTTCCCTGTATTCCTAATTGAGCGAGTGACACACATGTGATTTAGTTTACAAAGTAGTTCTTTTCATTTACGTTCTTTCCTTGGAAACTTGTTCCTGTTAGGAACAAGTTAGGGTTAGGTTTAGGGTTAGGGTTAGGGTTAGGTTAGGGCTGGGTAAGGGATATGGTTAGGGTTACGGTTAGAGTTAGGGTTAGGGTTTGGGGTTAGGGTGAGGGTAAGGGTTAGGGGTTCGGGTTAGGGTTATGGTTAGGGTTAGGGGCTTAGGGTTAGTGTTAGTGTTAGGGTTAGGGTTAGGGGCTTATGGTTAGGGTTAGGGATAGGGTTATATCACTTTTCAGTTTTCCTTTTATAATAATTGAACAGGCGACACATATGTGAATTAGTTTACAAAGTTGTGCTTTGAGTTTCTGTTCTTTCTTTGGAAATTTGTTTCTGTGCCATACAGTGCGAGATAACACTTCGGTTTCCCTGTATTCCTAATTGAGCGAGCGACACACATGTGATTTAGTTTACAAAGTAGTTCTTTTCATTTACGTTCTTTCCTTGGAAACTTGTTCATGTTAGGAAGAAGTTAGAGTAAGGTTTAGGGTTAGGTTTAGGGTTAGAGTTAGGGTTAGTTTAGGGTTGGGTAAGGGATATGGTTAGGGTTACGGTTAGGGTTAGGTTTAGGGTTAGGGGTTAGGGTTAGGTTTAGGGTTAGCGGTTAGGGTTAGGGGTTTAGGGTTAGGGGTTAGGGTTAGGGTTAGGGGTAGGGTTAGGGTTAGGGTTAGGGTTAGGGTTAGGGTTAGGGTTAGTGTTAGGGGCTTAGGGTTAGGGTTAGGGTTAGGGTTAGGTGCTTAGGGTTAGGGTTAGGGTTAGGGTTAGGGTTATATCACATTTCAGTTTTCCTGTTATAATAATTGAACAGGCGACACATATGTGAATTAGTTTACAAAGTTTTGCTTTGTGTATCTGTTCTTTCAATGGAAACTTGTTTCTGTGCCGTACAGTGCGAGATAACACTTTTCAGTTTTCCTGTATTCCTAATTGAGCGAGCGACACACATGTAATTTAGTTTACAAATTAGTGATTTTCTTTTTTGTTCTTTCATTTGATACTTGTTCCTGTGCTGTACAATGTCATATATCACTTTTCAGTTTTCCCGTTATAATAATTGAACAGGCGACACGTATGTGAATTCCTTTAAAAAGTAATGCTTTGCTTTTCTGTTCTTTCGATGGAAACTTGTTCCTGTGCTGTACAGTGCGTTATATCACTTTTCAGTTTTCCTGTTATAATAATTGAACAGGCGACACGTATGTGAATTCCTTTAAAAAGTTGTGCTTTGCTTTTCTGTTCTTTCGATGAAAATTTGTTCCTGTGCTCTACAGTGCGTTATATCACTTTTCAGTTTTCTTGTTATAATAATTGAACAGGCGACACGTATGTCATTTAATTTACAAAGTTGTGCTTTGTGTTTCTGTTCTTTCTTTGGAAATTTGTTTCTGTGCCATACAGTGGGAGATAACACTTTTCGGTTTCCCTGTATTCCTAATTGAGCGAGCGACACACATGTGATTTAGTTTACAAAGTAGTTCTTTTCATTTACATTCTTTCCTTGGAAACTTGTTCCTGTTAGGAACAAGTTAGGGTTAGGTTTAGGGTTAGGTTTAGGGTTAGGGTTAGGGTTAGGTTAGGGCTGGGTAAGGGATATGGTTAGGGTTACGGTTAGGGTTAGGGTTAGGGTTTGGGGTTAGGGTTAAGGTTAGGGGTTAGGGTTAGGGTTAGGGTTAGGGTTAGGGGCTTAGGGTTAGTGTTAGGGTCAGGGTTAGGGTTAGGGGCTTAGGGTTAGGGTTAGGGATAGGGTTATATAACTTTTCAGTTTTCCTTTTATAATAATTGAACAGGCGACACATATGTAAATTAGTTTACAAAGTTGTGCTTTGAGTTTCTGTTCTTTCTTTGGAAATTTGTTTCTGTACCATACTGTGCGAGATAACACTTCGGTTTCCCTGTATTCCTAATTGAGCGAGCGACACACATGTGATTTAGTTTACAAAGTAGTTCTTTTCATTTACGTTCTTTCCTTGGAAACTTGTTCATGTTAGGAACAAGTTAGAGTTAGGTTTAGGGTTAGGTTTAGGGTTAGAGTTAGGGTTAGTTTAGAGTTGGGTAAGGGATATGGTTAGGGTTATGGTTAGGGTTAGGTTTAGGGTTAGGGGTTAGGGTTAGGGTTAGGGTTAGCGGTTATGGTTACGGGCTTAGGGTTAGGGGTTAGGGTTAGGGTTAGGGTTAGGGGTTAGGGTTAGGGTTAGGGTTAGGGTTAGGGGCTTAGGGTTAGGGTTAGGGTTAGGGTTAGGGTTAGGGGCTTATGGTTAGGGTTAGGATTATATCACATTTCAGTTTTCCTGTTATAATAATTGAACAGGCGACACATATGTGAATTAGTTTACAAAGTTTTGCTTTGTGTATCTGTTCTTTCAATGGAAACTTGTTTCTGTACCATACAGTGCGAGATAACACTTTTCAGTTTTCCTGTATTCCTAATTGAGCGAGCGACACACATCTGATTTAGTTTACAAATTAGTGATTTTCCTTTTTGTTCTTTCATTTGAAACTTGTTCCTGTGCTGTACAATGTCATATATCACTTTTCAGTTTTCCCGTTATAATAATTGAACAGGCGACACGTATGTGAATTCCTTTAAAAAGTTGTGCTTTGCTTTTCTGTTCTTTCGATGGAAACTTGTTCCTGTGCTGTACAGTGCGTTATATCACTTTTCAGTTTTCCTGTTATAATAATTGAACAGGCGACACGTATGTCATTTAATTTAAAAAGTTGTGCTTTGCGTTTCTGTTCTTTCGATGGAAATTTGTTCCTGTGCTGTACAGTGCGTTATATCACTTTTCAGTTTTCTTGTTATAATAATTGAACAGGCGACACGTATGTCATTTAATTTACAAAGTTGTGCTTTGCGTTTCTGTTCTTCTTTGGAAATTTGTTTCTGTGCCATACAGTGCACGATAACACTTTTCGGTTTCCCTGTATTCCTAATTGAGCGAGCGACACACATGTGATTTAGTTTACAAATTAGTGATTTTCTTTTTTGTTCTTTCATTTGAAACTTGTTCCTGTGCTGTACAATGTCATATATCACTTTTCAGTTTTCCTGTTATAATAATTGAACAGGAGAAACGTATGTGAATTCGTTTAAAAAGTTGTGCTTTGCTTTTTTGTTCTTTGATGGAAACTTGTTCTTGTGCTGTACAGTGCGTTATATCACTTTTCAGTTTTCCTGTTATAATAATTGAACAGGCGACATGTATGTGAATTCCTTTAAAAAGTTGTGCTTTGCTTTTCTGTTCTTTCGATGAAAATTTGTTCCTGTGCTGTACAGTGCGTTATATCACTTTTCAGTTTTCTTGTTATAATAATTGAACAGGCGACACGTATGTCATTTAATTTACAAAGTTGTGCTTTGCGTTTCTGTTCTTTCTTTGGAAATTTGTTTCTGTGCCATACAGTGCGAGATAACACTTTTCGATTTCCCTGTATTCCTAATTGAGCGAGCGACACACATGTGATTTAGTTTACAAAGTAGTTCTTTTCATTTACGTTCTTTCCTTGGAAACTTGTTCCTGTTAGGAACAAATTAGGGTTAGGTTTAGGGTTAGGTTTAGGGTTAGGGTTAGGGTTAGGTTAGGGCTGGGTAAGGGATATGGTTAGGGTTACGGTTAGGGTTAGGGTTAGGGTTTTGGGTTAGGTTTAGGGTTAGGGTTAGGGGTTAGGGTTAGGGTTAGCGTTAGGGTTAGGGGCTTAGGGTTAGTGTTAGGGTCAGGGTTAGGGTTAGGGGCTTAGGGTTAGGGTTAGGGTTATATCACTTTTCAGTTTTCCTGTTATAATAATTGAACAGGCGACACATATGTGAATTAGTTTAAAAAGTTGTGCTTTGAGTTTCTGTTCTTTCAATGGAAACTTGTTTCTGTGCCGTACAGTGCGAGATAACACTTTTCAGTTTTCCCGTATTCCTAATTGAGTGAGCGACACACATGTGATTTAGTTTACAAAGTAGTTCTTTTCATTTACGTTCTTTCCTTGGAACCTGTTAGGAACAAGTTAGGGTTAGGTTTAGGGTTAGGTTTAGGTTTAGGGTTAGGGTTAGTTTAGGGCTGGGTAAGGGATATGGTTAGGGTTACGGTTAGGGTTAGGGGTTAGGGTTAGGGTTAGGGTTAGGGTTAGGGTTAGGGGCTTAGGGTTAGGGTTAGGGTTAGGGTTAGGGTTCGGGTTAGGGTTAGGGGCTTAGAGCTAGGGTTAGGGTTATATCACTTTTCAGTTTTCCTGTTATAATAATTGAACAGGCGACACATATGTGAATTAGTTTACAAAGTTTTGCTTTGTGTATCTGTTCTTTCAATGGAAACTTGTTTCTGTGCCATACAGTGCGAGATAACACTTTTCAGTTTTCCTGTATTCCTAATTGAGCGAGCGACACACATGTGATTTCGTTTACAAATTAGTGATTTTCTTTTTTGCTCTTTCATTTGAAACTTGTTCCTGTGCTGTACAATGTCATATATCACTTTTCAGTTTTCCCGTTATAATAATTGAACAGGCGACACGTATGTGAATTCCTTTAAAAAGTTGTGCTTTGCTTTTCTGTTCTTTCGATGGAAACTTGTTCCTGTGCTGTACAGTGTGTTATATCACTTTTCAGTTTTCCTGTTATAATAATTGAACAGGCGACACGTATGTCATTTAATTTACAAAGTTGTGCTTTGCATTTCTGTTCTTTCGATGGAAATTTGTTCCTGTGCTGTACAGTGCGTTATATCACTTTTCAGTTTTCTTGTTATAATAATTGAACAGGCGACACGTATGTCATTTAATTTACAAAGTTGTGCTTTGCGTTTCTGTTCTTTCTTTGGAAATTTGTTTCTGTGCCATACAGTGCGAGATAACACTTTTCGGTTTCCCTCTATTCCTAATTGAGCGAGCGACACACATGTGATTTAGTTTACAAATTAGTGATTTTCTTTTTTGTTCTTTCATTTGAAACTTGTTCCTGTGCTGTACAATGTCATATATCACTTTTCAGTTTTCCTGTTATAATAATTGAACAGGTGAAACGTATGTGAATTCGTTTAAAAAGTTGTGCTTTGCTTTTCTGTTCTTTCGATGGAAACTTGTTCTTGTGCTGTACAGTGCGTTATATCACTTTTCAGTTTTCCTGTTATAATAATTGAACAGGCGACACGTATGTGAATTCCTTTAACAATTTTGCTTTGCTTTTCTCTTCTTTCGATGGAAATTTGTTCCTCTGCTGTACAGTGCGTTATATCACTTTTCAGTTTTCTTGTTATAATAATTAAACAGGCGACACGTATGTCATTTAATTTACAAAGTTGTGCTTTGCGTTTCTGTTCTTTCTTTGGATATTTGTTTCTGTGCCCTACAGTGCGAGATAACACTTTTCGGTTTGCCTGTATTCCTAATTGAGCAAGCGACACACATGTGATTTACTTTACAAAGTAGTTCTTTTCATTTATGTTCTTTCCTTGGAAACTTGTTCCTGAACAAGTTAGGGTTAGGTTTAGGGTTAGGTTTAGGGTTAGGGTTAGGGTTAGGTTAGGGCTGGGTAAGGGATATGGTTAGGGTTACGGTTAGGGTTAGGGTTAGGGTTAGGGGTTAGGGTTAGGGTTAGGGGTTAGGGTTAGGGTTAGGGTTAGGGGCTTAGGGTTACGGGTTAGGGTTAGGGTTAGGGGTTAGGGTTAGGGTTAGGGTTAGGTTTAGGGTTAGGTTTAGGGGCTTAGGGTTAGGGTTAGGGTTAGGTGCTTAGGGTTAGGGTTAGGGTTAGGGTTATATCACATTTCAGTTTTCCTGTTATAATAATTGAACAGGCGACACATATGTGAATTAGTTTACAAAGTTTTGCTTTGTGTATCTGTTCTTTCAATGGAAACTTGTTTCTGTGCCGTACAGAGCGAGATAACACTTTTCAGTTTTCCTGTATTCCTAATTGAGCGAGCGACACACATGTGATTTAGTTTACAAATTAGTGATTTTCTTTTTTGTTCTTTCATTTGAAACTTGTTCCTGTGCTGTACAATGTCATATATCACTTTTTAGTTTTCCCGTTATAATAATTGAACAGGCGACACGTATGTGAATTCCTTTAAAAAGTTGTGCTTTGCTTTTCTGTTCTTTGATGGAAACTTGTTCCTGTGCTCTACAGTGCGTTATATCACTTTTCAGTTTTCTTGTTATAATAATTGAACAGGCGACACGTATGTCATTTAATTTACAAAGTTGTGCTTTGCGTTTCTGTTCTTCTTTGGAAATTTGTTTCTGTGCCATACAGTGCACGATAACACTTTTCGGTTTCCCTGTATTCCTAATTGAGCGAGCGACACACATGTGATTTAGTTTACAAATTAGTGATTTTCTTTTTTGTTCTTTCATTTGAAACTTGTTCCTGTGCTGTACAATGTCATATATCACTTTTCAGTTTTCCTGTTATAATAATTGAACAGGAGAAACGTATGTGAATTCGTTTAAAAAGTTGTGCTTTGCTTTTCTGTTCTTTGATGGAAACTTGTTCTTGTGCTGTACAGTGCGTTATATCACTTTTCAGTTTTCCTGTTATAATAATTGAACAGGCGACATGTATGTGAATTCCTTTAAAAATTTTGCTTTGCTTTTCTGTTCTTTCGATGGAAACTTGTTCCTGTGCTGTACAATGTCATATATCACTTTTCAGTTTTCCTGTTACAATAATTGAACAGGCGACACGTATGTGAATTCCTTTAAAAAGTTGTGCTTTGCTTTTCTGTTCTTTCGATGAAAATTTGTTCCTGTGCTGTACAGTGCGTTATATCACTTTTCAGTTTTCTTGTTATAATAATTGAACAGGCGACACGTATGTCATTTAATTTACAAAGTTGTGCTTTGCGTTTCTGTTCTTTCTTTGGAAATTTGTTTCTGTGCCATACAGTGCGAGATAACACTTTTCGATTTCCCTGTATTCCTAATTGAGCGAGCGACACACATGTGATTTAGTTTACAAAGTAGTTCTTTTCATTTACGTTCTTTCCTTGGAAACTTGTTCCTGTTAGGAACAAATTAGGGTTAGGTTTAGGGTTAGGTTTAGGGTTAGGGTTAGGGTTAGGTTAGGGCTGGGTAAGGGATATGGTTAGGGTTACGGTTAGGGTTAGGGTTAGGGTTTTGGGTTAGGTTTAGGGTTAGGGTTAGGGGTTAGGGTTAGGGTTAGCGTTAGGGTTAGGGGCTTAGGGTTAGTGTTAGGGTCAGGGTTAGGGTTAGGGGCTTAGGGTTAGGGTTAGGGTTATATCACTTTTCAGTTTTCCTGTTATAATAATTGAACAGGCGACACATATGTGAATTAGTTTAAAAAGTTGTGCTTTGAGTTTCTGTTCTTTCAATGGAAACTTGTTTCTGTGCCGTACAGTGCGAGATAACACTTTTCAGTTTTCCCGTATTCCTAATTGAGTGAGCGACACACATGTGATTTAGTTTACAAAGTAGTTCTTTTCATTTACGTTCTTTCCTTGGAACCTGTTAGGAACAAGTTAGGGTTAGGTTTAGGGTTAGGTTTAGGTTTAGGGTTAGGGTTAGTTTAGGGCTGGGTAAGGGATATGGTTAGGGTTACGGTTAGGGTTAGGGGTTAGGGTTAGGGTTAGGGTTAGGGTTAGGGGCTTAGGGTTAGGGTTAGGGTTAGGGTTAGGGTTCGGGTTAGGGTTAGGGGCTTAGAGCTAGGGTTAGGGTTATGGTTATATCACTTTTCAGTTTTCCTGTTATAATAATTGAACAGGCGACACATATGTGAATTAGTTTACAAAGTTTTGCTTTGTGTATCTGTTCTTTCAATGGAAACTTGTTTCTGTGCCATACAGTGCGAGATAACACTTTTCAGTTTTCCTGTATTCCTAATTGAGCGAGCGACACACATGTAATTTCGTTTACAAATTAGTGATTTTCTTTTTTGCTCTTTCATTTGAAACTTGTTCCTGTGCTGTACAATGTCATATATCACTTTTCAGTTTTCCCGTTATAATAATTGAACAGGCGACACGTATGTGAATTCCTTTAAAAAGTTGTGCTTTGCTTTTCTGTTCTTTCGATGGAAACTTGTTCCTGTGCTGTACAGTGTGTTATATCACTTTTCAGTTTTCCTGTTATAATAATTGAACAGGCGACACGTATGTCATTTAATTTACAAAGTTGTGCTTTGCATTTCTGTTCTTTCGATGGAAATTTGTTCCTGTGCTGTACAGTGCGTTATATCACTTTTCAGTTTTCTTGTTATAATAATTGAACAGGCGACACGTATGTCATTTAATTTACAAAGTTGTGCTTTGCGTTTCTGTTCTTTCTTTGGAAATTTGTTTCTGTGCCATACAGTGCGAGATAACACTTTTCGGTTTCCCTCTATTCCTAATTGAGCGAGCGACACACATGTGATTTAGTTTACAAATTAGTGATTTTCTTTTTTGTTCTTTCATTTGAAACTTGTTCCTGTGCTGTACAATGTCATATATCACTTTTCAGTTTTCCTGTTATAATAATTGAACAGGTGAAACGTATGTGAATTCGTTTAAAAAGTTGTGCTTTGCTTTTCTGTTCTTTCGATGGAAACTTGTTCTTGTGCTGTACAGTGCGTTATATCACTTTTCAGTTTTCCTGTTATAATAATTGAACAGGCGACACGTATGTGAATTCCTTTAACAATTTTGCTTTGCTTTTCTCTTCTTTCGATGGAAATTTGTTCCTCTGCTGTACAGTGCGTTATATCACTTTTCAGTTTTCTTGTTATAATAATTAAACAGGCGACACGTATGTCATTTAATTTACAAAGTTGTGCTTTGCGTTTCTGTTCTTTCTTTGGATATTTGTTTCTGTGCCCTACAGTGCGAGATAACACTTTTCGGTTTGCCTGTATTCCTAATTGAGCAAGCGACACACATGTGATTTACTTTACAAAGTAGTTCTTTTCATTTATGTTCTTTCCTTGGAAACTTGTTCCTGAACAAGTTAGGGTTAGGTTTAGCGTTAGGGTTAGGGTTAGGGTTAGGGTTAGGTTAGGGCTGGGTAAGGGATATGGTTAGGGTTACGGTTAGGGTTAGGGTTAGGGTTAGGGGTTAGGGTTAGGGTTAGGGGTTAGGGTTAGGGTTAGGGTTAGGGGCTTAGGGTTACGGGTTAGGGTTAGGGTTAGGGGTTAGGGTTAGGGTTAGGGTTAGGGTTAGGGTTAGGTTTAGGGGCTTAGGGTTAGGGTTAGGGTTAGGTGCTTAGGGTTAGGGTTAGGGTTAGGGTTATATCACATTTCAGTTTTCCTGTTATAATAATTGAACAGGCGACACATATGTGAATTAGTTTACAAAGTTTTGCTTTGTGTATCTGTTCTTTCAATGGAAACTTGTTTCTGTGCCGTACAGAGCGAGATAACACTTTTCAGTTTTCCTGTATTCCTAATTGAGCGAGCGACACACATGTGATTTAGTTTACAAATTAGTGATTTTCTTTTTTGTTCTTTCATTTGAAACTTGTTCCTGTGCTGTACAATGTCATATATCACTTTTTAGTTTTCCCGTTATAATAATTGAACAGGCGACACGTATGTGAATTCCTTTAAAAAGTTGTGCTTTGCTTTTCTGTTCTTTGATGGAAACTTGTTCCTGTGCTCTACAGTGCGTTATATCACTTTTCAGTTTTCTTGTTATAATAATTGAAAAGGCGACACGTATGTCATTTAATTTACAATGTTGTGCTTTGTGTTTCTGTTCTTTCTTTGGAAATTTGTTTCTGTGCCATACAGTGCGAGATAACACTTTTCGGTTTCCCTGTATTCCTAATTGAGCGAGCGACACACATGTGATTTAGTTTACAAATTAGTGATTTTCTTTTTTGTTCTTTCATTTGAAACTTGTTCCTGTGCTGTACAATGTCATATATCACTTTTCAGTTTTCCTGTTATAATAATTGAATAGGAGAAACGTATGTGAATTCGTTTAAAAAGTTGTGCTTTGCTTTTCTGTTCTTTGATGGAAACTTGTTCTTGTGCTGTACAGTGCGTTATATCACTTTTCAGTTTTCCTGTTATAATAATTGAACAGGCGACATGTATGTGAATTCCTTTAAAAATTTTGCTTTGCTTTTCTGTTCTTTCGATGAAAATTTGTTCCTGTGCTGTACAGTGCGTTATATCACTTTTCAGTTTTCTTGTTATAATAATTGAACAGGCGACACGTATGTCATTTAATTTACAAAGTTGTGCTTTGTGTTTCTGTTCTTTCTTTGGATATTTGTTTCTGTGCCCTACAGTGCGAGATAACACTTTTCGGTTTGCCTGTATTCCTAATTGAGCAAGCGACACACATGTGATTTACTTTACAAAGTAGTTCTTTTCATTTATGTTCTTTCCTTGGAAACTTGTTCCTGAACAAGTTAGGGTTAGGTTTAGGGTTAGGTTTAGGGTTAGGGTTAGGGTTAGGTTAGGGCTGGGTAAGGGATATGGTTAGGGTTACGGTTAGGGTAAGGGTTAGGGTTAGGGGTTAGGGTTAGGGTTAGGGTTAGGGGTTAGGGTTAGGGTTAGGGTTAGGCTTAGGGGCTTAGGGTTACGGGATAGGGTTAGGGTTAGGGGTTAGGGTTAGGGTTAGGGTTAGGGTTAGGGTTAGGGTTAGGTTTAGGGGCTTAGGGTTAGGGTTAGGGTTAGGGTTAGGTGCTTAGGGTTAGGGTTAGGGTTAGGGTTATATCACATTTCAGTTTTCCTGTTATAATAATTGAACAGGCGACACATATGTGAATTAGTTTACAAAGTTTTGCTTTGTGTATCTGTTCTTTCAATGGAAACTTGTTTCTGTGCCGTACAGAGCGAGATAACACTTTTCAGTTTTCCTGTATTCCTAATTGAGCGAGCGACACACATGTGATTTAGTTTACAAATTAGTGATTTTCTTTTTTGTTCTTTCATTTGAAACTTGTTCCTGTGCTGTACAATGTCATATATCACTTTTCAGTTTTCCCGTTATAATAATTGAACAGGCGACACGTATGTGAATTCCTTTAAAAAGTTGTGCTTTGCTTTTCTGTTCTTTGATGGAAACTTGTTCCTGTGCTCTACAGTGCGTTATATCACTTTTCAGTTTTCTTGTTATAATAATTGAAAAGGCGACACGTATGTCATTTAATTTACAAAGTTGTGCTTTGTGTTTCTGTTCTTTCTTTGGAAATTTGTTTCTGTGCCATACAGTGCGAGATAACACTTTTCGGTTTCCCTGTATTCCTAATTGAGCGAGCGACACACATGTGATTTAGTTTACAAAGTAGTTCTTTTCATTTACGTTCTTTCCTTGGAAACTTGTTCCTGTTAGGAACAAGTTAGGGTTAGGTTTAGGGTTAGGTTTAGGGTTAGGGTTAGAGTTAGGTTAGGGCTGGGAAGGGATATGGTTAGGCTTACGGTTAGGGTTAGGGTTAGGGTTAGGGGTTAGGGTTAGGGTTAGGGTTAGGGGTTAGGGTTAGGGTTAGGGTTAGGGGTTAGGGTTAGGGTTAGGGTTAGGTTTAGGGGCTTAGGGTTAGTGTTAGGGTCAGGGTTAGGGTTAGGGGCTTAGGGTTAGGGTAAGGGATAGGGTTATATCACTTTTCAGTTTTCCTTTTATAATAATTGAACAGGCGACACATATGTAAATTAGTTTACAAAGTTGTGCTTTGAGTTTCTGTTCTTTCTTTGGAAATTTGTTTCTGTGCCATACTGTGCGAGATAACACTTCGGTTTCCCTGTATTCCTAATTGAGCGAGCGACACACATGTGATTTAGTTTACAAAGTAGTTCTTTTCATTTACGTTCTTTCCTTGGAAACTTGTTCATGTTAGGAAGAAGTTAGAGTTAGGTTTAGGGTTAGGTTTAGGGTTAGAGTTAGGGTTAGTTTAGGGTTGGGTAAGGGATATGGTTAGGGTTACGGTTAGGGTTAGGTTTAGGGTTCGGGGTTAGGGTTAGGGTTAGGGTTAGGGTTAGCGGTTAGGGTTAGGGGCTTAGGGTTAGGGGTTAGGGTTAGGGTTAGGGTTAGGGGTTAGGGTTAGGGTTAGGGTTAGGGTTAGGGGCTTAGGATTAGGGTTAGGGTTAGGGTTAGGGTTACGGTTAAAGGCTTAGGGTTAGGGTTAGGTTTAGGGTTATATCACATTTCAGTTTTCCTGTTATAATAATTGAACAGGCGACACATATGTGAATTAGTTTACAAAGTTTTGCTTTGTGTATCTGTTCTTTCAATGGAAACTTGTTTCTGTGCCGTACAGTGCGAGATAACACTTTTCAGTTTTCCTGTATTCCTAATTGAGCGAGCGACACACATGTGATTTAGTTTACAAATTAGTGATTTTCTTTTTTGTTCTTTCATTTGAAACTTGTTCCTGTGCTGTACAATCTCATATATCACTTTTCAGTTTTCCTGTTATAATAATTGAACAGGTGAAACGTATGTGAATTCGTTTAAAAAGTTGTGCTTTGCTTTTCTGTTCTTTCGATGGAAACTTGTTCTTGTGCTGTACAGTGCGTTATATCAATTTTCAGTTTTCCTGTTATAATAATTGAACAGGCGACACGTATGTCAATTCCTTTAAAAATTTTGCTTTGCTTTTCTGTTCTTTCGATGGAAACTTGTTCCTGTGCTGTACAGTGCGTTATATCACTTTTCAGTTTTCCTGTTATAATAATTGAACAGACGACACGTATGTCATTTAATTTACAAAGTTGTGCTTTGTGTTTCTGTTCTTTCGATGGAAATTTGATCCTGTGCTGTACAGTGCGTTATATCACTTTTCACTTTTCTTGTTATAATAATTGAACAGGCGACACGTATGTCATTTAATTTACAAAGTTGTGCTTTGCGTTTCTGTTCTTCTTTGGAAATTTGTTTCTGTGCCATACAGTGCGCGATAACACTTTTCGGTTTCCCTGTATTCCTAATTGAGCGAGCGACACACATGTGATTTAGTTTACAAATTAGTGATTTTCTTTTTTGTTCTTTCATTTGAAACTTGTTCCTGTGCTGTACAATGTCATATATCACTTTTCAGTTTTCCTGTTATAATAATTGAACAGGAGAAACGTATGTGAATTCGTTTAAAAAGTTGTGCTTTGCTTTTCTGTTCTTTGATGGAAACTTGTTCTTGTGCTGTACAGTGCGTTATATCACTTTTCAGTTTTCCTGTTATAATAATTGAACAGGCGACATGTATGTGAATTCCTTTAAAAATTTTGCTTTGCTTTTCTGTTCTTTCGATGGAAACTTGTTCCTGTGCTGTACAATGTCATATATCACTTTTCAGTTTTCCTGTTACAATAATTGAACAGGCGACACGTATGTGAATTCCTTTAAAAAGTTGTGCTTTGCTTTTCTGTTCTTTCTTTGGAAATTTGTTTCTGTGCCATACAGTACGAGATAACACTTTTCGATTTCCCTGTATTCCTAATTGAGCGAGCGACACACATGTGATTTAGTTTACAAAGTAGATCTTTTCATTTACGTTCTTTCCTTGGAAACTTGTTCCTGTTAGGAACAAATTAGGGTTAGGTTTAGGGTTAGGTTTAGGGTTAGGGTTAGGGTTAGGTTAGGGCTGGGTAAGGGATATGGTTAGGGTTACGTTTAGGGTTAGGGTTAGGGTTTTGGGTTAGGGTTAGGGTTAGGGTTAGGGTTAGGGGTTAGGGTTAGGGTTAGCGTTAGGGTTAGGGGCTTAGGGTTAGTGTTAGGGTCAGGGTTAGGGTTAGGGGCTTAGGGTTAGGGTTAGGGTTAGGGTTATATCACTTTTCAGTTTTCCTGTTATAATAATTGAACAGGCGACACATATGTGAATTAGTTTACAAAGTTGTGCTTTGAGTTTCTGTTCTTTCAATGGAAACTTGTTTCTGTGCCGTACAGTGCGAGATAACACTTTTCAGTTTTCCCGTATTCCTAATTGAGTGAGCGACACACATGTGATTTAGTTTACAAAGTAGTTCTTTTCATTTACGTTCTTTCCTTGGAACCTGTTAGGAACAAGTTAGGGTTAGGTTTAGGGTTAGGTTTAGGTTTAGGGTTAGGGTTAGTTTAGGGCTGGGTAAGGGATATGGTTAGGGTTACGTTTAGGGTTAGGGGTTAGGGTTAGGGTTAGGTTTAGGGTTAGGGGCTTAGGGTTAGGGTTAGGGTTAGGGTTAGGGTTCGGGTTAGGGTTAGGGGCTTAGAGCTAGGGTTAGGGTTAGGGTTATATCACTTTTCAGTTTTCCTGTTATAATAATTGAACAGGCGACACATATGTGAATTAGTTTACAAAGTTTTGCTTTGTGTATCTGTTCTTTCAATGGAAACTTGTTTCTGTGCCGTACAGTGCGAGATAACACTTTTCAGTTTTCCTGTATTCCTAATTGAGCGAGCGACACACATGTGATTTAGTTTACAAATTAGTGATTTTCTTTTTTGCTCTTTCATTTGAAACTTGTTCCTGTGCTGTACAATGTCATATATCACTTTTCAGTTTTCCCGTTATAATAATTGAACAGGCGACACGTATGTGAATTCCTTTAAAAAGTTGTGCTTTGCTTTTCTGTTCTTTCGATGAAAATATATTCCTGTGCTGTACAGTGTGTTATATCACTTTTCAGTTTTCCTGTTATAATAATTGAACAGGCGACACATATGTGAATTAGTTTACAAAGTTGTGCTTTGCGTTTCTGTTCTTTCAATGGAAACTTGTTTCTGTGCCGTACAGTGCGAGATAAGACTTTTCAGTTTTCCTGTATTCCTAATTGAGTGAGCGACACACAGGTGATTCTGTTTAAAAGTAGTGCTTTGCTTTTCTGTTCTTTCGTTGGAAACTTGTTCCTGTGCTGTACAATGTGATATATCAGTTTTCAGTATTCCTGTTGTAATAATTGAACGGGCGACACGTATGTGATTTAGTTTACAAAGTTGTGCTTTGCTTTTCTGTTCTTTTGATGGAAACTAGTTTCTGTGCCGTACAGTGCGATATAACACTTTTCGGTTTTCCTGTATTCCTAATTGAGCGAGTGACACACATGTCATTCAGTTTACAAAGTAGTGCTTTTCATTTACGTTCTTTCGTTGGAAACTTGTTCCTGTTAGGAACAAGTTAGTGTTAGTGTTAGGGTTAGGGTTAGGGTTAGGGTTAGGGTTAGGGTTAGGGCTGGGTAAGGGATAGGGTTAGCGTTAGGGTTAGGGTTAGGGTTAGGGTTAGGGGTTAGGGCTAGGGTTAGGGTTAGGGTTAGGGTTAGGGCCTTAGGGTTAGGGTTAGGGTTAGGGTTATATCACTTTTCAGTTTTCCTGTTATAATAATTGAACAAGCGACACATATGTGAATTGGTTTACAAAGTTGTGCTTTGCGTTTCTGTTCTTTCAATGGAAACTTGTTTCTGTGCGGTACACTGCGAGATAACACTTTTCAGTTTTCCTGTATTCCTAATTGAGCGAGCAACACACAGGTGATTCTGTTTAAAAGTAGAGCTTTTCATTTACATTCTTTCGTTGGAAACTTGTTCCTGTTAGGAACAAGATAGGGTTAGGGTTAGGGTTAGGGTTAGGTTAGGGTTGGGTAAGGGATAGGGTTAGCATTAGGGTTAGGGTTAGGGTTAGGGTTAGGGTTAGGGTTAGGGGTTAGGGTTAGGGTTAGGGTTAGGGATAGGGTTAGGGGTTAGGGTTAGGGTTAGGGTTAGGGCCTTAGGGTTAGGTTTAGGGTTAGGGTTAGGGTTAGGGTTAGGGTTAGGGTTAGGGATAGGGTTAGGGGTTAGGGTAAGGGTTAGGGTTAGGGCCTTAGGGTTAGGGTTAGGGTTAGGGTTATATCACTTTTCAGTTTTCCTGTTATAATAATTGAACAGGCGACACATATGTGAATTAGTTTACAAAGTTGTGCTTTGCGTTTCTGTTCTTTCAATGGAAACTTGTTTCTGTGCCGTACAGTGCGAGATAACACTTTTCAGTTTTCCTGTATTCCTTATTGAGTGAGCGACACACAGGTGATTCTGTTTAAAAGTAGTGCTTTGCTTTTCTGTTCTTTCGTTGGAAACTTGTTCTTGTGCTGTACATTGAGATATATTACTTTTCAGTTTTCCTGTAATCCTAATGGAGCGAGTGACACACATGTGATTTAGTTTACAAATTAGTGATTTTCTTTTTTGTTCTTTCATTTGAAACTTATTCCTGTGCTGTACAATGTGATATATCACTTTTCAGTTTTCCTGTTACAATAATTGAACAGGCGACACGTATGTGAATTAGTTTATAAAGTTGTGCTTTGGGTTTCTGTTCTTTCGATGGAAACGTGTTCCTGTGCTGTACAGTGTATTATATCACTTTTCAGTTTTCCTCTTATAATAATTGAACAGGCGACACGTATGTCATTTAGTTTACAAAGTTGTGCTTTCTGTTTCTGTTCTTTCTTTGGAAACTTGTTTCTGTGCCATACATTGTGAGATAACACTTTTCGGTTTCCCTGTATTCCTACTTGAGCGAGCGACACACATGTGATTTAGTTTACAAAGTAGTGCTTTGGGTTTCTGTTCTTCTTAGAAACTTGTTTCTGTGCTGTACAGTGTGATATATCACTTTTCAGTTTTCCTGTTGTAATAATTGAACGGGCGACACGTATGTGATTGAGTTTACAAAGTTTTGCTTTGCGTTTCTGTTCTTTCGATGGAAACATGTTCCTGTGCTGTACAGTGTGTTATATCACTTTTCAGTTTTCCTCTTATAATAATTGCACAGGCGACACGTGTGTCATTTAGTTTACAAAGTTGTGCTTTGCGTTTCTGTTCTTTCTTTGGAAACTTGTTTCTGTGAAATATAGTGTGAGATAACACTTTTCGGTATCCCTGTATTCCTAACTGAGCGAGCGACACACATGTGATTTAGTTTACATAGTAGTGCTTTGGGTTTCTGTTCTTCTTGGAAAATTGTTTCTGTGCTGTACAGTGTGATATATCACTTTTCAGTTTTCCTGTTGTAATAATTGAACGGGCGACACGTATGTGATTTAGTTTACAAAGTTGTGCTTTGCTTTTCTGTTCTTTCCATGGAAACTAGTTTCTGTGCCGTACAGTGCGAGATAACACTTTTCGGTTTTCCTGTATTCCTAATAGAGCGAGTGACACACATGTGATTCAGTTTACAAAGTAGTGCTTTTCATTTACGTTCTTTCGTTGGAAACTTGTTCCTGTTAGGAACAAGTTAGTAACAAGTTAGGGTTAGGTTTAGGGTTAGGGTTAGGGTTAGGGTTAGGGTTAGGGTTAGGGTTAGGTTAGGGCTGGGTAAGGGATAGCGTTAGCCTCAGGGTTAGGGTTATGGTTAGGGTTAGGGTTAGGGTTAGGGTTAGGGTTAGGGTTAGGGTTAGGGATAGGGTTAGGGGTTAGGGGTAGGGTTAGGGTTAGGGCCTTCGGGTTAGGGTTAGGGTTAGGGTTATATCACTTTTCAGTTTTCCTGTTATAATAATTAAACAGGCGACACATATGTGAATTAGTTTACAAAGTTGTGCTTTGCGTTTCTGTTCTTTCAATGGAAACTTGTTTCTGTGCCATACAGTGCGAGATAACACTTTTCAGTTTTCCTGTATTCCTAATTGAGCGAGCGACACACAGGTGTTTCTGTTTAAAAGTAATGCTTGGCTTTTCTGTTCTTTCGTTGGAAACTTGTTCTTGTGCTGTACAGTAAGATATATTACTGTTCAGTTTTCCTGTATTCCTAATGGAGCGAGCGACACACATGTGATTTAGTTTACTAATTAGTGATTTTCTTTTTTGTTCTTTCATTTGAAACTTGTTCCTCTGCTGTACAATGTGATATATCACTTTTCAATTTTCCTGTTGTAATAATTGAACAGGCGACACGTATGTGATTGAGTTTACAAAGTTGTGCTTTGCTTTTCTGTTCTTTCGATGGAAACTAGTTTCTGTGCCTTACAGTGCGATATAACACTTTTCGGTTTTCCTGTATTCCTAATTGAGCGAGTGACACACATGTGATTGAGTTTACAAAGTAGTACTTTTCATTTACGTTCTTTCGTTGGAAACTTGTTCCTGTTAGGAACAAGTTAGGGTTAGGGTTAGCGTTAGGGATAGGTTAGGGTTGGGTAAGGGAAAGGGTTAGCGTTAGGGTTAGGGTTAGGGTTAGGGTTAGGGTTAGGGTTAGGGTTAGGGTTTGGGTTAGGGTTAGGGATAGGGTTAGGGGTTAGGGTTAGGGTTAGGGTTAGGGCCTTAGGGTTAGGGTTAGGGTTAGGGTTATATCACTTTTCAGTTTTCCTGTTATAATAATTAAACAGGCGACACATATGTGAATTAGTTTACAAAGTTGTGCTTTGCGTTTCTGTTCTTTCAATGGAAACTTGTTTCTGTGCCATACAGTGCGAGATAACACTTTTCAGTTTTCCTGTATTCCTTATTGAGCGAGCGACACACAGGTGATTCTGTTTAAAAGTAGTGCTTTGCTTTTCTGTTCTTTCGTTGGAAACTTGTTCTTGTGCTGTACATTGAGATATATTACTTTTCAGTTTTCCTGTAATCCTAATGGAGCGAGTGACACACATGTGATTTAGTTTACAAATTAGTGATTTTCTTTTTTGTTCTTTCATTTGAAACTTGTTCCTGTGCTGTACAATGTGATATATCACTTTTCAGTTTTCCTGTTACAATAATTGAACAGGCGACACGTATGTCATTTAGTTTACAAAGTTGTGCTTTCCGTTTCTGTTCTTTTTTGGAAACTTATTTCTGTGCCATACAGTGTGAGATAACACTTTTCGGTTTCCCTGTATTCCTACTTGAGCTAGCGACACACATGTGATTTAGTTTACAAAGTAGTGCTTTGGGTTTCTGTTCTTCTTGGAAACCTGTTTCTGTGCTGTACAGTGTGATATATCACTTTTTAGTTTTCCTGTTGTAATAATTGAACGGACGACATGTATGTGATTTAGTTTACAAAGTTGTGCTTTGCTTTTCTGTTCTTTCGATGGAAACTAGTTTCTGTGCCGTACAGTGCGAGATAACACTTTTCGGTTTTCCTGTATTCCTAATTGAGCGAGTGACACACATGTGATTCAGTTTACAAAGTAGTGCTTTTCATTCACGTTCTTTCGTTGGAAACTTGTTCCTGTTAGGAACAAGTTAGGGTTAGCGTTAGCGTTAGGTTTGGGCTGGGTAAGGGATAAGGTTAGCGTTAGGGTTAGGGTTAGGGTTAGGGTTAGGGTTAGGGGTTAGGGTTAGGGTTAGAGTAGGGGTTATGGTTAGGGTTAGGTGTTAGGGTTAGGGTTAGGGTTAGCGGTTAGGGTTAGGGTTAGGGTTAGAGTTATGGTTAGGGTTAGGGGTTAGGGTTATTGTTAGGGTTAGGGTTAGGGCCTTAGGGTTAGGGTTAGGGTTATGGTTGTATCACTTTTCAGTTTTCCTGTTATAATAATTGAACAGGCGACACGTATGTGTATTAGTTTACAAAGTTGTGCTTTGCGTTTCTGTTCTTTCGATGGAAACAAGTTCCTGTGCTGTACAGTGTGTTATATCACTTTTCAGTTTTCCTCTTATAATAATTAAACAGGCGACACGTATGTCATTTATTTTACAATGTTGTGCTTTCCGTTTCTGTTCTTTCTTTAGAAACTTGTTTCTGTGCCATACAGTGTGAGATAACACTTTTCGGTTTCCCTGTATTCCTAATTGAGCAAGCGACACACATGTGATTTAGTTTACAAAGTAGTGCTTTGGGTTTCTGTTCTTCTTGGAACAGAAGTTGTTTCTGTGCTGTACAGTGTGATATATCACTTTTCAGTTTTCCTGTTGTAATAATTGAACGGGCGACACGTATGTGATGTAGTTTACAAAGTTGTGCTTTGCTTTTCTGTTCTTTCGATGGAAACTAGTTTCTGTGCGGTACAGTGCGAGATAACACTTTTCGGTTTTCCTGTATTCCTAATTGAGCGAGTGACACACATGTGATTCACTTTACAAAGTAGTGCTTTTCATTTACGTTCTTTCATTGGAAACTTGTTCCTGTTAGGAACAAGTTAGGGTTAGGGTTAGGGTTAGGGTTAGGGTTAGGTTAGGGCTGGGTAAGGGATAGGGTTAGCGTTAGGGTTAGGGTTAGGGTTAGGGTTAGGGTTAGGGTTAGGGGTTTGGGTTAGGGTTAGGGTTAGGGCCTTAGGGTTAGGGTTAGGGTTAAGGTTATATCACTTTTCAGTTTTCCTGTATTCCTAATTGAGCGAGCGACACACAGGTGATTCTGTTTATAAGTAGTGCTTTGCTTTTCTGTTCTTTCGTTGGAAACTTGTTCTTGTGCTGTACAGTGAGATATATTACTGTTCAGTTTTCCTGTATTCCTAATGGAGCGACACACATGTGATTTAGTTTACAAATTAGTGATTTTCTTTTTTGTTCTTTCATTTGAAACTTGTTCCTGTGCTGTACAATGTGATATATCACTTTTCAGTTTTCCTCTTATAATAATTGAACAGGCGACACGTGTGTGAATTAGTTTAAAAGTTGTGCTTTGCGTTTCTGTTCTTTCGATGGAAACATGTTCCTGTGCTGTACAGTGTGTTATATCACTTTTCAATTTTCCTCTTATAATAATTGAACAGGAGACACATATGTCATTTAGTTTACAAAGTTGTGCTTTCCGTTTCTGTTCTTTCTTTGGAAACTTGTTTCTGTGCCATACAGTGTGAGATAACACTTTTCGGTTTCCCTGTATTCCTAATTGAGCGAGCGACACACATGTGATTTAGTTTACAAAGTAGTGCTTTGGGTTTCTGTTCTTCTTGGAAACTTGTTTCTGTGCTGTACAGTGTGATATATCACTTTTCAGTTTTCCTGTTGTAATAATTGAACGGGCGACACGTATGTGATGTAGTTTACAAAGTTGTGCTTTGCTTTTCTGTTCTTTCGATGGAAACTAGTTTCTGTGCCGTACAGTGCGAGATAACACTTTTCGGTTTTCCTGTATTCCTAATTGAGCGAGTGACACACATGTGATTCACTTTACAAAGTAGTGCTTTTCATTTACGTTCTTTCGTTGGAAACTTGTTCCTGTTAGGAACAAGTTAGGGTTAGCGTTAGGGTTAGGGTTAGGGTTAGGGTTAGGGTTAGGTTAGGGCTGGGTAAGGGATAGGGTTAGCGTTAGGGTTAGGGTTAGGGTTAGGGTTAGGG
Organism: Meriones unguiculatus; assembly: GCF_030254825.1. Lineage (NCBI taxonomy): Eukaryota > Metazoa > Chordata > Mammalia > Rodentia > Muridae > Meriones > Meriones unguiculatus. Next base: position 1,244,787 of record NC_083368.1, on the reverse strand, counting down.
TTAGGGGTTAGGGTTAGGGTTAGGGTTAGGGCCTTAGGGTTAGGGTTAGGGTTAGGGTTAGGGTTAGAGCCTTAGGGTTAGGGTTAGTTTTAGGGTTATATCACTTTTCAGTTTTCCTGTTATAATAATTGAACAGGCGACACGTATGTGAATTAGTTTATAAAGTTGTGCTTTGCGTTTCTGTTCTTTCGATGTAAACATGTTCCTGTGCTGTACAGTGTGTTATATCACTTTTCAGTTTTCCTCTTATAATAATTGAACAGGTGACACGTATGTCATTTAGTTTACAAAATGGTGCTTTCCGTTTCTGTTCTTTCGATGGAAACTAGTTTCTGTGCCGTACAGTGCGAGATAACACTTTTCGGTTTTCCTGTATTCCTAATTGAGAGAGTGACACACATGTGATTCACTTTACAAAGTAGTGCTTTTCATTTACGTTCTTTCGTTGGAATCTTGTTCCTGTTAGGAACAAGTTAGGGTTAGGGTTAGGGTTAGGGTTAGGGTTGGGGTTAGGTTAGGGCTGGGTAAGGGATAGGGTTAGCGTTAGGGTTAGGGTTAGGGTTAGGGTTAGGGTTAGGGTTAGGGTTAGAGTTAGGGGTTAGGGTTACGGTTAGGGTTAGGGTTAGGGCCTTAGGGTTAGGGTTAGGGTTAGGGTTAGGGTTAGGGTTAGGGTTAGGGCCTTAGGGTTAGGGTTAGGGTTAGGGTTATATCACTTTTCAGTTTTCCTGTTATAATAATTGAACAGGCGACACGTATGTGAATTAGTTTACAAAGTTGTGCTTTGCCTTTCTGTTCTTTCGATGGAAACCTGTTCCTGTGCTGTACAGTGTGTTATATCACTTTTCAGTTTTCCTCTTATAATAATTGAACAGGCGACACGTATGTCATTTAGTTTACAAAGTTGTGCTTTCCGTTTCTGTTCTTTCTTTGGAAACTTGTTTCTGTGCCATACAGTGTGAGATAACACTTTTCGGTTTCCCTGTATTCCTAATTGAGCGAGCGACACACATGTGATTTAGTTTACTACAAAGTACTGCTTTGGGTTTCTGTTCTTCTTGGAAACTTGTTTCTGTGCTGTACAGTGTGATATATCACTTTTCAGTTTTCCTGTTGTAATAATTGAACGGGCAACACGTATGTGATGTAGTTTACAAAGTTGTGCTTTGCTTTTCTGTTCTTTCGATGGAAACTAGTTTCTTTGCCGTACAGTGCGAGATAACACTTTTCGGTTTTCCTGTATTCCTAATTGAGCGAGTGACACACATGTGATTCACTTTACAAAGTAGTGCTTTTCATTTACGTTCTTTCGTTGGAAACTGGTTCCTGTTAGGAACAAGTTAGGGTTAGCATTAGGGTTAGGGTTAGGGTTAGGGTTAGGTTAGGGCTGGGTAAGTGATAGGGTTAGCGTTAGGGTTAGGGTTAGGGTTAGGGTTAGGGTTAGGGTTAGGGTTAGGGTTAGGGTTAGGGTTAGGGGTTAGGGTTAGGGTTAGGGTTAGGGCCTTAGGGTTAGGGTTAGGGTTAGGGTTATATCACTTTTCAGTTTTCCTGTATTCCTAATTGAGCGAGCGACACACAGGTGATTCTGTTTAAAAGTAGTGCTTTCCTTTTCTGTTCTTTCGTTGGAAAGTTGTTCTTGTGCCGTACAGTGAGATATATTACTGTTCAGTTTTCCTGTATTCCTAATGGAGCGAGCGACACACATGTGATTTAGTTTACAAATTAGTGATTTTCTTTTTTGTTCTTTCATTTGAAACTTGTTCCTGTGCTGTACAATGTGATATATCACTTTTCAGTTTTCCTGTTATAATAATTGAACAGGCCACACGTATGTGAATTAGTTTACAAAGTTGTGCTTTGCGTTTCTGTTCTTTCTTTGGAAACTTGTTTCTGTGCCATACAGTGTGAGATAACACTTTCCGGTTTCCCTGTATTCCTAAGTGAGCAAGAGACACACATGTGATTTAGTTTACAAAGTAGTGCTTTGGGTTTCTGTTCTTCTTGGAAACTTGTTTCTGTGCTGTACAGTGTGATATATCACTTTTCAGTTTTCCTGTTGTAATAATTGAACAGGCAACACGTATGTGATTTAGTTTACAAAGTTGTGCTTTGCTTTTCTGTTCTTTCGATGGAAACTAGTTTCTGTGCCGTACAGTGCGAGATAACACTTTTCGGTTTTCCTGTATTCCTAATTGAGCGAGTGACACACATGTGATTCAGTTTACAAAGTAGTGCTTTTCATTTACGTTCTTTCGTTGGAAACTTGTTCCTGTTAGGAACAAGTTAGGGT